>NW_024070186.1:6732659-6877983 GCF_014754425.2 Oryx dammah | reverse complement strand
ATGGTGGGATTCGTGTCTTCCATTTTACTTTTGCTTTCTATGTAGCTTATGTCACATTTCATTCCTCCGTTCTTTTTCTACTTTCTTTTGCATTGAATAAACTTTTCAGTGTAATACTTTAATTCTCTAATAACTTTTGACTGTATTTTTGAGTTACTTTCTTAGTGACTTAAATAAATTATTTTCTAAGGTTTATGGTATGCATCTTAATTTATCAGAATTGACTTTAGCCTTGTCCTGACTTAATACCAACCAGTGAGATATAGAAACTTTATTCTTACCTAGTTCTATACCACCGTCCTCCTTTTTTGTGATAATACATATCACTTCTCTCTCTCTCACTCTGTGTGTGTGTCTCTCTCTATATATACATACATTTTAAATAAACCCCACAATTCATTGTTATAATTATTTATGTTTTTGTGATATGATTGTTATACATGCTATCTCTCTTACACACACACACACACACATATATATATGGGGTTGCCCAAAAAGTTTGTTCCGATTTTTCCATAACAACTTACTTAAAAGCCCAAACAAACTTTTTGGCCAACCCAACACATGTTATCTCTCTTTGTCATATATTTAATATATCCAACAGTACATTTCTATAGTTAACGTTCTATATAGCATTGTATCATTTAAGGAAGCTGAGATTTTCATTCCAGTTCCAAAGAAAGACAATGCCAAAGAATGCTCAAACTAACACACAATTGCACTCATCTCACATGCTAGTAAAGTAATGCTCAAAATTCTCCAAGCCAGGCTTCAGCAATACCTGAACCGTGAACTTCCAGATGTTCAAGCTGGTTTCAGAAAAGGCAGAGGAACCAGAGATCAAATTGCCAACATCCGCTGGATCATGGAAAAAGCAAGAGAGTTCCAGAAAAACATCTATTTCTGCTTTCTTGACTATGCCAAAGCCTTTGACTGTGTGGATTACAATAAACTGTGGAAAATTCTGAAAGAGATGGGAATACCAGACCACCTGACCTGCCTCTTGAGATATCTGGATGCAGGTCAGGAAGCAACAGTTAGAACTGGACATGGAACAACAGACTGGTTCCAAATAGGAAAAGGAGTACGTCAAGGCTGTATATTGTCACCCTGCTTATTTAACTTCTATGCAGAGTACATCATGAGAAACGCTGTGCTGGAGGAAACACAAGCTGGAATCAAGATTGCTGGGGGAAATATCAATAACCTCAGATATGCAGATGACACCACCCTTATGGCAGAAATTGAAGAGGAACTAAAAAGCCTCTTGATGAAAGTGAAAGAGGAGAGCGAAAAAGTTGGCTTAAAGCTCAACATTCAGAAAATGAAGATCATGGCATCTGGTCCCATCACTTCATGGGAAATAGA
This sequence comes from Oryx dammah, assembly GCF_014754425.2. Taxonomy (NCBI): domain Eukaryota; kingdom Metazoa; phylum Chordata; class Mammalia; order Artiodactyla; family Bovidae; genus Oryx; species Oryx dammah. The sequence continues at coordinate 6,876,615 of NW_024070186.1, read as the reverse complement.
CGGGGAAACCTTAGAAACAGTGTCAGACTTTATTTTTTTGGGCTCCAAAATCACTGCAGTTGGTGACTGCAGCCATGAAATTAAGAGACGCTTACTCCTCGGAAGAAAAGTTATGACCAACCTAGATAGTATATTCAAAAGCAGAGACATTACTTTGCCGACTAAGGTCCGTCTAGTCAAGGCTGTGGTATTTCCTGTGGTCATGTATGGATGTGAGAGTTGGTCTGTGAAGAAAGCCGAGTGCCGAAGAATTGATGCTTTTGAACTGTGGTGTTGGAGAAGACTCTGGAGAGTCCCTTGGACTGCAAGGAGATCCCACCAGTCCATTCTGAAGGAGATCAGCCCTGGGATTTCTTTGGAAGGACTGATGCTAAAGCTGAAACTCCAGTACTTTGGCCACCTCATGCGAAGAATTGACTCATTGGAAAAGACTCTGATGCTGGGAGGGATTGGGGGCAGGAGGAGAAGGGGACAACAGAGGATGAGATGGCTGGATGGCATCACGGACTTGATGGACGTGAGTCTGAGTGAACTCTGGGAGATGGTGATGGACAGGGAGGCCTGGCGTGCTGCGATTCACGGGGTCACAAAGAGTCGGACACGACTTAGTGACTGAACAGAACTGAGATAAGAAAGGAAAGAAAAAATATATCTAAAGATTTGTTTATCTCAATCTTCTTAGTTTTCATCTCTGGTACCCTAATTAATCCTACAGATTCAAGTTACCAACTGGTGTCAACTCTTCACTCCAAAATATCTTTGTTCCCTCCCACCTCCTTTATGCTATTATTGTCAGATATATTACATTTCTGTTATTTTTATATTCATCAGTTGAGTTCAGTTCAGTCACTCAGTTGTGCCTGACTCTTTGCAACCCCATGGACCGCAGCATGCCAGGCCTCCCTGTCCATCACCAACTCCCAGAGTTTACTATGTATTATATATATTCATGTGTATGAATCAAATTTTGAGTAAAAGTTCTACACATAGTAAATTTACTAGTTACTGCAGACCTGGGTTCTTTGTAGACCAAACAGTCAAAGAAACAACTTTCTTCAAGTAAGATGTAATGATGGAAATTAAGGGACTCCATGACGTGATCTGTTGGCAGGACCAACCAAGCTCAGTTCAGTTCAGTCACTGAGTCGTGTCTGACTCTTTGTGACCTCATGAATCGCAGCACGCCAGGCCTCCCTGTCCATCACCAACTCCCGGAGTTCACTCAGACTCACGTCCATCGAGTCCGTGATGCCATCCAGCCATCTCATCCTCTGTCGTCCCCTTCTCCTCCTGCCCTCAATCCCTCCCAGCATCAGAGTCTTTTCCAATGAGTCAACTCTTCGCATGAGGTGGCCAAAGTATTGGAGTTTCAGCTTTAGCATCAGTCCTTCCAAAGAAAGGCTGATCTCCTTCAGAATGGACTGGTTGGATCTCCTTGCAGTCCAAGGGACTCTCCAGAGTCTTCTCCAACACCACAGTTCAAAAGCATCAATTCTTCGGTGCTCAGCCTTCTTCACAGTCCAACTCTCACATCCATACATGACCACTGCAAAAACCATAGCCTTGCCTAGACAGACCTTAGTCGGCAAAGTAACGTCTCTGCTTTTGAAGGACCAGCCAAGGCTGGGTCTAAAGATTCTCTCCGATTTATTAACAAAGACTTCACGACTGGGAGCCCTTTCTGATCAGACCGACCAGGCAGTGAAAGAATCACAACGTCTTTAGGGCCCGATATTCCTGTAGCTGTAGAGACCCAGCTTGAATGCTGGCAAAGGCATTACAGGGTTTCTTTCTGCCTATATAAACATTTCAATAAATGTGAGTTTATATATAAAGATATCTGTTATTTGGGGAATCTGAATAATAAGCACATGCTTTTGACAACATTTTACATTTCTGAATTTTAAAACTTGCTTAGCATCTTAAGTCAGAGAAGGTTAAGAACAAAACGAAATACAAACCTGGCAACAGAGGTGTTTTCTGACTCATGAGTAAGCCATCCAGGCAGAGGCCATACCAGTCAGACAGGTTAGGTGTGTGGCCGGATCACTTTCTCCTTGCTCAGATAGCCTGTGAAGTCCAGACACCCATGAAGGCAGTTTCCTGTTCAAATTAAGAAGAGCTGGGATTTCAACTGAGATCTTAACTCTTGAGAAAAACCAATACAGTCCATGTACAGTTTCAGTAGATTTTGTAGGTTTTTGACACAAAATATCTCCTTTGCAGTCTTTCTCGAATCATATAAAACATTTCTTCCTTTTTCATTTTACCTCTGTTTGTTGAAAAATCTTTGGACAAACTGCATCAGGTTTTGACTAAACTCATCTTCTTTTGCTCAAAAAGCTGAACTAGCATTGAGGTTTTACCAGCTGTTCCCAGAGAAGAAGGTGTAGACCTCGCATTACTACCCCAGGGAGGTCTGAGACTGGGGCCTAGGGAGCGATTTGCTCTCCTGGTTTTCTGTGATTGTATGTTTACTCTGTGTGTGTTATTTGCTCAGTCATGTGTGATTCTTTGCGACACCATGGACTGTAGTCCACCAGGCTCCTCTGTCCATGGAATTCTCCAGGCAAAAATACTGGAATGGGTAGCCATTCCCTTCTCCAGGGGATCTTCCTGACCCGGGGATCGAACCCGGGTCTGCCGCATTGCAGGCAGATCTTTAGTGTCTGACGCACCAGGGAAGCCCTACTTTTACTCTATGAATAAAGTTCATACATTTTGTCCAAAAAGTGGTCCACCAAAAATACTAAGATACTGAGTACTTAAAACTACTTAAAAAACTACTTGAAGCCATCAGTGTCCACCAGCCTGTGAAGTACTCTGGAAAGTGTTTGTTAACCTTTATGGACAACAAAGAGAAATGTGAAGATAAAACATTTGGATCTTTGTTGATAGCCAATCAAAGATGGTTTTCTCTGGAATAAGTTCCTCTTTTTTCCTAAAGATAGGTGATTTACACTGTGCTAATATTTTTATTCTGCAATTATATTGCTATATCCTGTGGCCCATAACTTTTTAAAAATTGAAATAAAGTTGATTTACAATGTGTTAGTTTCAGGTGTACAGCAATGTGATTCCATTATAAATAAATAAAGTGTATATATATATAATTAGTATGTGTGTGTGTCCTCAATCATTCAGTAGTGTCTGATTCTTGTGACCCCATGGACTGCAGCCCACCAGGCTCCTCTGTCCTTAGAATTTTCCAGGCAAAAATACTGGAGTGGGTTGTCATTTCCTTCTCCAGGGGCTCTTCCAACTCAGGGGTCGAACCCACATTGCCCGTGACTCCTGCATTGACAAGTGGTTCTCTACCACTGAGCCACCTGGGAAGGCCACACAGAATATATATAGTTTTACATTCTCTTTTTTTACATCTTCCATTATTGGTTATTATAAGATACTGAGTATAGTTGCAACACCCTGTGTCCAGGGGTTGGTGTGGAAAGAGAGTGGATAGAGGAAAATGCTTCTCCCGTTCAGTTCTTAACATCTTTCACCTGTGCTTCCCTCATTCAGCATTTTCATACTTAGAGGCTGTTCCCTGGTTAGACATGACCCTGTAGCTGGGAGGCAAGTCACTTGGGGACGTCTGACATGACAGTTAAAACCCTACGAGTAGGGTTACAGATGTGACAGGGAAAGTCTGGGCTGTTTCTGGATGAGGGTCAACTTGCAGAAACAAGCCATTTTCCACTGCACCATACAAGCTGGGGAGAAAAGACGTGTCTGCAGGAGCTGATGGAGAAGAACTCAGATCTAGCCATTTGATTTTGGTCTTTGACATTTCAGGGAGTCAGATGTCCCTAGAGGCGTGTTCATACTTACTAGATTCCAACCAGGGTGCTGTTTCTCTGTTTGATGTGACATTTACTTTACGAGTTTAATGTTTGCAACATTGCTCAGTTCCCACAAGCTCGCTATCTGACCAGTCCAAGGTCACAAAGCCACCCACCGAGAGAGTACATCAAATGAAATGTCACAGCCACGGAGGTGCTCAGGGAAGACATACTGTCTCTCTGGAGAACCCACGGGCAACCTGCAGCACTCCTTTGGCAGGGAATCTGAACACATGGGTTCTAATAAACCTCTTCTGGAGTCCTGATTTATTTTTATTTTTCCCCTTTCTCCTATTTTTCTTTTAAACAGCTTCAAAAAAAAATAATTTCCATTGTAGCTGGCAAAGCAGGAAAGCTATTTAACTTCAACCACATTTTTGGTACCCTATAAAAGCTAAATAGAAATAATAGTTAAATCGTGAACAAAGCACAGCATAGAAGTGCACAGTCTCTGCAGGCCAATGAGCAAACCAAAGATATGAAGAAAGTCGGTTCTTCCAACCTCATCTGAAAATAGAAATTAAGGTTACAAGGGAAATACAAGCCCTACCACTCCCAGCACGGGGAACTCTGCTTGGAGCCTCATCTCAGCTTTAAGTGGAAGCAGAAAACATTTCTATGTGTCTGCTTTTCTGTGACTTCCCTACAGTGGAAAAAATGGACATTTTTGCCATGACTTTATCATGTGATGCAGATGTTTGGCTCAAGTCTCCTGATCTTGTCAACAAAATTGCCATTAAAAAATTAGAAAAAGATTCTTGGCTTATTTATGTTTTCTTATGAGGTGTAAATTTGCATATATAAGCATTATTTTTATTGCAGTCCCTTACAGAGCTTCTAGTTAGATATATTACTTAAATTTACTGATCATTTCCATCTCTCCCCACTCTTGTATCTTCAAAAGTGGAAAAGTGAAAGTGTTAGTCACCTAGTCATGTCTGACTCTTGGAGACTGCATGGACTATAAGCCGCCCAAGCTTCTCTGTCCATAGAATTCTCCAGGCAAAAATACTGGAGTGGATAGTTATTCCCTTGTCCAGGGGATCTTTCTGACCTAGAGATGGAACCTGGATCTCTTGCATTGCAAGCAAATTCTTTACCATTCATTCGAGCCAGCAGGGAAGCTCAAGGACATCACCCCCAGCCTCGCAACATTACAGTAATGGTGTGTGTTTTCTAATGACCATCAAGATACGTAAACTTCCACTGTGGAATTGCAGATGCCTAACCTTCTCGTGACCCTTAGATTTTTCAAAGTCTGCAAAGAATAAAAATAATGGCGAGCACTCAAAGTTCATCACGTCCTAGATCTTCCTTAGTGGACCTACTGATTGGATTTGATGCACTCTGTCCAGTTTGCCTGATTGAAAATGGTTACAAAGGAGCTAGGAAGTACTGAAAAAGCAAAAGTGGTTATCATAACAAGTTAGGCATTAGTAAGGAAGTTTTTCTTGAGCATGAGTCTTAACGCATGGTCTGGGCTTTACGAGTAATCTTACACCGCTTGTCTGTTTTCCTTTTAGAGATGGATGGAAAGTTGCTCTCATAATGCATCTGAGTTGTTGAATATCCATTATGTTTCAGGGAAGTCATTCCTTCTTTCAAAACAGTTTTAATTTTTATGGAGTCCAAGTTCAAACAGAAACTTTTTATCAGTAGAACACTTGGAATGGTTTATTATGAGGATTTTAGTTCATTTCTTGACCAAATAACGCTTAACCAAACATTGTTTTCACAATTGACATCTCTAAAAGAAAAAGGAAAAAAAAAAGGATTTAAAAAGGCAGACACTTCTGGACTATAAATTCAAGAATTTTCATGGAGCTCAGTCTCTCAAAATGCCCATCTCCCAAAAAAGATTTTCAGCAGGTGGTGCCAGCCATGACTGCTCTGCTTAGGATAAAAATTGACCATGTGTATCATTAGTGCTGCTGAATTTAATAAACGCACCCTGACCTGTTAATTTATTCAAATTTTGTATAGTTGGTGATTTACTGGGATTAATGATTAGGCGAATACAATTTCTAAAAAGTGTCCAGGACAGGGAGCATCACGGAACATATTGTACCTTATTGTAAAATAAAAATAGCCTTGGACAGCCCATGGAATGTGTTCTAGCAGCATAATCAGTTCTTTACTGTGGTTTTCCTGCCAGTCGAGGAGCCCTGCGTCACAGAGAGTGGATGCCAAGTGTCTGGTTTGTGCTTTGGTGAGACGTGTTTTTTTTTGCTGAGAATTTTCAGGTTTGCAATTTCCCCAATGCCAGGCAGCCAGGTCACCTTCCAATGCAGTGGGGTACTGCTTTTGTTCCAGAGAGCTCCCTGAAGGTTGGGGCATCAACAATCACAACATCAGTGAACAGCGGGTGCCCACGACTGCCGTGAGGAGCCCAGGTCTGGGTGGACGGTGGAGCTAGAGGCAGGTTGGTGGATTTTCACCTTGTGCAAGTAATCTCACTGTCCACGTCGACGCTCTCTGCTATGAATAGCAAGTTTGTGACAGTGTGTGGAGTTGAGGCCATTACCTAGATAACTTTGGGCAAAACGTACTCCTGGAGCAATATGGGATTTCCGTCTTCCATGGGTTATCCCGCTTTTCAGTCTAAACTTTTCAAGAAGGCCTTTGTTGTTGCTGTTCGGTCGCTCAGTCGTGTCCAGCTCTTTGCGACCCCATGGACGGCAGCACAACAGGCCTCCCTGTCCTTCACTATCTCTCAGAATTTGCTCAGCCTCATGTCCATCGAGAAGAAGGCAACAGCACCCCACTCCAGTTCTCCTGGAAGATCCCATGGATGGAGGAGCCTGATGGGCTGCAATCCATGGGGTCGCTAGGAGTCAGACACCATTGAGCGACTTCACTTTCACGCATTGAAGAAGGAAATGGCAACCCACTCCAGTGTTCGTGCCTGGAGAATCCCAGGGGCAGGGGAGCCTGATGGGCGGCCGGCTATGGGGTCGCACAGAGTCGGACCGACTGATGTGGCTTGGCAGCGTGTCCATGGAGTCGGTGAGGCGTGACTTGCTCCCTCCATTCTCTGTCCACAAAGACCCAGTGTTGGTGTGTGTAACCCACTTTCCTCTGTCCAGGGATGGGCAACCTTTCTTTAACACAGGCTCGGGCACCTGGAACCCCGTCTGCCCTTCGGTACTCTGGTTACCCCTGCCCCACGCCATGTCCACTGGTCATCTTGTTTTGGTCATCTGGATGGCGCATTTTCCACCCTCTGTGTTGGTTATTTGCCCAAACAGAAAATGTGACCAGGGAGTTGGCAAGACGACGGTTCTGTGCATCTCGGGTGGACTCCCAGCTGTTCCTGTATGCGTGCTGTTCACTGCTGCTTCTCTGATGTGGGTTTCTGCCACACTGACCACAATCTGGGGTTACCCGAGTGCCAGGACTGCACATGGGGCTGTGTGTGGGAGAGACCCCTTCCCCTGCACACACACCTGTGTGTACACACTTTGAGACCAAACCAAACCAAAACCAAGGACAAGGGGTTTAAAGAGAGAGGGCCTCACCCAACATTTAAGTCATAGAAAATGCTCAAGTAGAGAAAAAGGCTTCCTAGGTGGCTCAGTGGTAAAGAGTGCCCCTGCAATGCAGGAGACGCAGGTTTGATCCCTGGGTCTGAAAGATCCCCTGGAGTAGGAAATGGCAACCAACTCCAGTATTCTTGCCTGGAGAATCCTATGGACGGAGGAGCCTGGTGGACTGCAGTCCATGGGGTTACAAAGAGCTGCACACGACTGAAGTGATGGAGCACAGCACACAGAGAAGGGACCCAAGCACGGTGTTGGTGGGAATGAACTTTGGTGTGGCCATGAAAATTGGAAAACAGTATGGAGGTTTCACAAAAATTAAAAATAGACTTGCCATATGATCCCACAACTCCACTCCCAGGCAAATATATGAAATAAACTCAAAAAGATACATGCACCTCAAGGTTCATAGCAACGCTCTTTATGATAGTCAAGACATGGAAGCAATCTGCGTGTCCATTAACAGATGAATGGATAAAGAAATATGGTACATATATACAATGGAATATTACTCAGTCATAAAAAAGAGTGAAAATTTGCCATTTGCAGCATCATGGATGGACTTGGAGGGCATTACTTTCAGTGAAATAAGTCAGAGAAAGATAAATACTGTATGATATCATTACATGTGGTATCTAAAAAATACAACGCACTATTGTATATAACATAAAAGAAGAAGACTCACAGGTATAGAGAAGCTAGTGGTTACCAGTGGGAAGAGGGAGCCTGAGAGGGACAGCATGAGGCTTGGGAGTGGGAGTCACAAGCTACGGTATAAGAGAGACTCACGGATGTATAAAGAAAGCTGAGCACCGAAGTACTGATGCTTTAGAACTGTGGTGTTGGAGAAGACTCCTGACAGTCCCTTGGACTGCAAGGAAATCCAACCAGTCTATCCGAAAGGAAATCAGTCCTGAATATTCATTGGAAGGACTGATGCTGAAGCTGAAACTCCAATTCTTTGGCCACCTGATGTGGACAGCCCACACGTTAAGAAAGATCCTGATGCTGGGAAAGATAGAAGGCAGGACGAGAAGGGGACAACAGAGGATGAGATGACTAGATGGTGTTATAGACTCAATGGACATGAATTTAAGCAAACTCCAGGAGATGGTGAAGGACAGGGAGGCCTGGCGTGCTGCAGTCCATGGGGTCGCAAAGAGTCGGACACGACTAAGCGACTGAACAAGAAGAAGGATGTGTCATACAACATGGGGAATGCCGCCAGTATTTTGCAATAAGCAAATGGAAATAATCTTTAAAACTATATAAAAATTAAAATAAATAAATACAATGTCCAAGTAGCCTCGTTTCCGATTCTTACCAAAGTCTCAAGGCTCTACAAGATTTTCTTCCCAAACCCACAGCCCTGGGCCTCTCCTACCACCCAGGTGTCCCAGCTCTCCTCCCAAGGGGCACACCCACGCTGTCCTTCTCCTCTCAGACCCTTTCTGTCTGTTTGACTAGCTTCTCCATCTCCACCGGGCTCTGTCCCAAAGTAACCTTGTGAGTGGCACAGTCCTGGCCTTCCAGCCACCTCCTTATTTTCCATCACCCTCACCTGCTTTCTTTTCCTCAATCATCACCTGATAAGCTGCGTGCTTATATGCTTACTTACACACTCCAGGCAAAGATAAAGGAAACTGGATTGGGTGGAGGGCCTGTTTTGTTTCCTGCCGTCTCCAACGCCTATAGAAGAGTGCCCAGTTCATAACTGAATTGCTTAATTAAACTTGGTGAGTGTCAACTAACCGAAATTATCAAGCTGAATGAACAAGGAGGAAACACAGTGTAGAGATTCATTTTCCTGCCTCTCCACTGGCTGCCTGACCTCAGTCCAGTTAAAAAGTGAAATAAGCAAGGATTCAAGCTTGAGCATCACTTAGCAAGTGTTTGTTTAGGTAAAAAATGGCTGGCGATAGGAATTCAACTTAAATCATCTCACCTTGCTTATGTCTATTTCAGAAACATTGAACTTCTCGGGCCCTTGTCTGTACCATTATTGAGATTCAGTTCAGTTCAGTCGCTCAGTCATGTCCGACTCTTTGCAACCCCATGAATTGCAGCACACCAGGCCTCCCTGTCCATCACCATCCCCCAGAGTTCACCCAAACCCATGTCCATCCATTTGGTGATGCCATCCAACCGTCTCATCCTCTGTTGTCCCCTTCTCCTCCTGCCCCCAATCCCTCCCAGCATCAGAGTCTTTTCCAGTGAGTCAACTCTTCACATGAGGTGGCCAAAGTATTGGAGTTTCAGCTTTAGCATCATTCCTTCCAAAGAACACCCAGGACTGATCTCCTTTAGAATGGACTGATTGGATCTCCTTGCAGTCCAAAGGACTCTCAAGAGTCTTCTCCAACACCACAGTTCAAAAGCATCAATTCTTCGGCACTCAGCTTTCTTCACAGTCCAAATCTCACATCCATATATGACCACTGGAAAAACCATAGCCTTGACTAGACGGACCTTTGTTGGCAAAGTAACGTCTCTGCTTTTGAATATGCTATCTAGGTTGGTCATAACTTTCTTTCCAAGGAGTGAGCATTTTTTAATTTCATGGCTGCAATCACCATCTGCAGTGATTTTGGAGCCCCCAAAATAAAGTCTGACACTGTTTCCTCTGTTTCCCCATCTATTTCCGATGAAGTGGTGGGGCCAGATGCCATGAACTTTGTTTTCTGAATGTTGAGCTTTAAACCAACTTTTTCACTCTCCTCTTTCACTTTCATCAAGAGGCTTTTTAGTTCCTCTTCACTTTTTGCCATAAGGGTGGTGTCATCTGCATATCTGAGGTTATTGATATTTCTCCTGGCAATCTTGATTCCAGCTTGTGTTTCTTCCAGCCCAACATTTCTCATGATGTACTCTGCATAGAAGTTAAATAAGCAGGGTGACAATATACAGCCTTGATGTACTCCTTTCCCTGTTTGGAACCAGTCTGTTGTTCCATGTCCAGTTCTAACTGTTGCTTCCTGACCTGCATACAGATATCTCAAGAGGCAGGTTAGGTAGTCTGGTATTCCCGTCTCTTTCAGAATTTTCCACAGTTTTTTGTAATCCACACAGTCAAAGGCTTTGGCATAGTCAAGAAAGCAGAAATAGATGTTTTTCTGGAACTCTCTTGCTTGTTCCATGATCCAGCAGATGTTGGCAATTTGATCTCTGGTTCCTCTGCCTTTTCTAAAACCAGCTTGAACATCTGGAAGTTCACAGTTCAGGTATTGCTGAAGCCTGGCTTGGAGAATTTTGAGCATTACTTACTAGCATGTGAGATGAGTGCAATTGTGTGGTAGTTTGGGCATTCTTTGGCATTGCCTTTCTTTGGGATTGGAATGAAAACTGACCTTTTCCAGCTCTGTGGCCACTGCTGAGTTTTCCAAATTTGCTGACATACTGAGTGCAGCACTTTCACAGCATCATCTTTCAGGATTTGAAATAGCTCGACTGGAATTCCATCACCTCCACTGGCTTTGTTTGTAATGATGCTTTCTAAGGCCCACTTGACTTCACATTCCAAAATGTCTGGCTCTAGATGAGTGATCACACCGTCATGATTATCTGGGTTGTGAAGATCACTTTTGTACAGTTCTTCTGTGTATTCTTGCCACCTCTTCATAATATCTTCTGCTTCTGTTAGGTCCGTACCATTTCTGTCCTTTATCAAGCCCATCTCTGCATGAAATGTTCCCTTGGTATCTCTTAATTTTCTTGAAGAGATCTCTAGTCTTTCTCATTCAGTTGTTTCCCTCTATTTCTTTGCATTGATCACTGAGGAAGGCTTTCTTGTCTCTCCTTGCTATTCTTTGGAACTCTGCATTCAGATGCTTATATCTTAAAGGTCAAACTTTGGATGGCTTTTCAAGCTTATAATGTTTTAGGAATATTTTCTCTCTAAAGGAAGAAATTCTCTTGACTTTTTCTATTGGACTATAACTTTCTGAAGGACAAGTTTGTAAAATGTACCTCATTTTATTCTCTGGTAGTCACAGGACAAACCCTGCACTTAATTAGTGCTCAATACTTACTTGTTGGGAAGAGCCTCTTTTTCTTCAGGAGACGTCTACTCACTGTGACCAGGAAGATGGTTTCACATGATATATTTTATATTGTTTGATCTGCTAGAGTTGGCAATTTTTTTCTGAAAAAGACCAGATAGAAAGCATTTTTGGTTTTGCGGGCTTCGCTTCTCATTTTTTGGTCACTCTTCTACAGTTCTGCATTCTAGCGTGAAAGCAGACACACAAAATTTGTAAACAAATGGCATGGCTCTAATGCCATAACACTTGATTTAGAAAAACAAATGGTGGGCCATGTGTGATCTCTAGGTTGTTTGCTGGCCCCTGTGCTAGACTATATACTTGCCATGAAAGAACTATTCCTGAAAATAAGCTGTTTGGATCTGTTGTGTTTCTGAATTGGACATGAACTGTGTGAGATAATTTTAGTTTCATTTCTATTGTTGTCTTGTGGTTAATTGAATAAAGACTTGCTGAGTGACTCCCAAGTTTGAGTCCTTATTTAATTTTTGGATTATACAAGCTTGACCCACTTCAGAAATGTACTAGGGCACTGCCTTTTCTTCTTTCTTTCCTTTTTTTGTTACACAACGCCCATCTTTGTGACCCTCTTGTTTACATAAACTAAACCCGAGACAAGGCTTCTAGTGCTGGCTTGCTAAGCTCTTTGTGGTTAAACTGGTTTCTCACCCACCACACTCTGGAAGAGGGAAAGAAATGCCAGATTAGACAGGTTTTAAAGAGGGATCAATATGTAATATAAACCAGATTGTACCTTCTTCACTGTCCCCAGGCCCAATTACAAGCAATCCTCATACACAAGTGGGAACTAAGGGGTGGGCTTTGGTCCCTTATTTGAGACTTTAAAAATCCCAGGGAAGCAGAGAAGAGTCTACGTTCCATGCTTAGGGTGGAAACCTGACCTAACCTGGGTCTAGGACTGCATACACAGCTGTTGTCTTTCCTCATCCAGTGGTGACCAAACCAGCTTCTGCATAGGTATGCCTTCTCCTTCACCTAAACACTGCGTCCATTAGACTAAGGTGGGTCAGAGATTATCCCTGAAACTGTCCCCTCTCCTGGCAGGAAGGGAAACCCAGAGCCCCACGGTCTCCAAAGGCCCTTTCTAAGCAGAACGAAGGCCTCAGCAGTTAGATCTTGATCTCTGACTCCACCCCAGTCCCTGCACACCCCTGAGTTCCAAATGACTTCAGGTCCCAGACCTCTGGAAAGCTAGGTCTCACCCCAGGCCCTCAGGGCAAGAGCACTGGCGGCTATTGAGACAGTAGGAAATCGTCTTGGTACTTTTACGGCATTTATTCTGCAGAAATAATGGGAACCAGTGGGTCCTGTGGACTAAGAAGAGCCTCTTTTCTTCCTGAGATGATGTAATCAAAGTCACCAGCACTGTGGGCTGGAAGCAGACCAATGGGCCAGCTAAAGGAGTTGGGCACATCCTGAGGTCAATGACCACGTGGACACCATGGGTCTAAGTTGCTCCCTGGGGGGCTGGTGACTCACCCATAGTGTGCAGGGAAAGACACAGCCCCTTTCTGACCACAGGCACCGTCATGGCAGGGTCTGACAACAGGACAAGGTCAGAGAGGGAGACTCAGCGGGAGGAGATGGAGGACTGGAGACCAAAAGCTGAGTTTATCACCTCCTGGTTCCCAGCATTTTCTCTCTGTGTCCAGCCTCCTATTCTCAACTCTGGATTTATCCGTCATCTCAGGCTCTTAAACCCAAATCTGATGTTAAGACCTCACACCAGGCCAACTAAACTAGAATCTCCTGGACATTTAAAAAGTCTCTCTGGGTGATTTTACTGTGTAGGCAGGGTTGGGGACTGCTGTTCTAATTCATCATCACCTTGGTGTTGAAATACTATAGGAAGGAAATCAGGAAGGCTATCAGCTACCCTGAAATCTTTTCATTTAAGAACCTTCTCAGGTAAGACTTGTAGATAAATTTCAGATAAGGCTGCATCTGAAACTAAGCTGTGAGGTTGCCTTATGGATAATGCCATTTATTCATACTTTTTGAAAAGATGAAAGAGGCCTATAGCTGGAAATCAAATAGAACTCGGGCCAGACATCGTGTGTTCATTGTTGGCCATTTCAGCCTTCTTCATGGTGTGGTCCATTACTGCAGCTTAGTTAAGCCTGAGAAGACCCACGTGGGCTGTGAAATTATGGGTAACTGTAAAATGCAGTGACTCAGAGTGTGGTCTTGGAATGGAGATGGAGATCTGAATCTCTACGCTCCAGATTGCTAACTATTTGACCTTTGGCAAATGACTTAATTTAAGACTTAGTTTTCTCACCTACAAAGTGGGAAGAATAGTCTCTGTCTCGAAGATAGATTTGTTAATATGATGTCTTCCATAAATGTCTCTGTGTGTTAGTTGCTCAGTCACGTCCAGCTCTTTGTGACTCCGTGAACTGTATGTAGCTCACCTGGCTCCTCTGTCCACGGAATTCTCCAGGTGAGGATACTGGAGTGGGTAACTATTTCCTTCTCCAAGGGATTTTCTTCACCCAGGGATTGACCAGGTATGAAACTAGAATAAATAATAATTAAACAATGTGGTGGATATAAAACACCTAAATCAAATTCCTGACACTTTCTAGTCCTTCAACAAATGACAGTTATTGTTATTAGAACTAAAATGAATTGTGTGTCAGAGTCTTGGTTCCTTGTGTTATGGGATGCCTCAAGAATGAGAATTTAATCCACTAATACTAAAGTCTTGATTTTTCTTGAAACAATGAGCTCACTAGAGTCTCCTTGTGTTGCCAAGCTCAATGCAATCCAGGAGTACTGGTTGCTGTTGGCATACAATGAAGACATACTTCTGGAGGAATCTTGCTGTGAGATTTAGGCCGAAAATAAAAACTCCAGGGCCACCTCTGATTTCCTTTAAAGTCACAGCAGCTCACTTGAGGGGTGAAGATATTTCCACATTCCCTTCTATCTGCTGGGGGTCAAGAGATGACCTGAAAGAGGTGTTTTAAAAATCTTGGTTAGGGTTTGTATTAAGCATGTAGGTAAAGTATGAATATCTCCAATGCGTGATTTCAATTCTTTCAATGCTTGATTTAAATTTCAATTTAAAAAATAAAGAATAAATATACTACAAAGAAAGCAGAATTCCAACATAATCTTTAGGAGTTAATTTATGTTTCCTGGGTGCTACATTATGACCATAATTCTTGCTGCCTGGCCAGGCCAGTAAGGGGTGTGTGTGTGTACATGTGTGTGGGTGTGAATGTTGGTATGAGTGCATGTGTGTTGTGTGGGTGTGTTTGTGTGTGTGTGTGGGTATGTGAGTACATGTGTCTTGTGTGTGTGTGTGCATGTGTGTGGTGTGAGTATGTGTGAGTTAAACGGGCATGTATTTACCTACTTAGCAATCAGACTGGTAGTACCAGCCCTTCTACACAAATTCTAACATTTGGTATTTGCTGTTCACAATAATATAAATGTGTGTTTGAGAACCAGACTTGAACTTAGCCCTTTTGACAGGAGACTTCTGTAGTTGAAAATTACCCTGAGCTTCAATTTCAAGAAAACGACAAAGTTGAAAAAAAAGAATAAAGAAAAGAAAAATAGAGAAAGAAAAACAAAAAAGAAGAAAAAGGCAAAGTTTATGTATAAAATCAGAAAGCGAAGGGCAGATGACTAGCTAAGTAGATGTGTAAGTTGTTGGATAGATGAGTTTAATAAAACACTTGAGTTACTCTGAATGCCTACCTGTTCTCCAAGGCCACTTGAACAGTGAGTCTTCTGGTGGAAGAGTGGTATTACAGTCGTCTTTTTGTTTCACTTGTGCCTAGGTTCCGTGTTTTCCCAGATTTCTTATAAACACACACATGGTTTAGCATGTTCAACTGGAAAGAAGCTTTCTGTCACCTGCCTTTGTGATTCCCACAGTTCAGGTGGAAGTTTTCCTTGTATGTTTATTGCCTGCAAAAGCACATCACAAGGAACAGCCAATACCATACATAAAACTCCCCTTAACCTTGCCCCTCCAGACTTGCACACGTCAGCAAATTAGCTGTATCTGTCTTTGGTTCACGGCTGGCTAGTGAAAGCACTTCAATAGCAAATGAGGAACAGGAGCAGTTTCTGAACAGCATTAAATATTATTTTAAGTTCTACAACCAAGATGGGAGATACATTTTCCTTCTCAACTGCTGGTAATACTAAGGTCCTACAAAAGTCAAGGAATAATGCTTAGCTAAACGGTTTTATGAAGATCTACAAGATCTTTTAGAAACACCCCAAAAAGATGTCCTTTTCATTATAGGGGACTGGAATGAAAAAGTAGGAAGTCAAGAAACACCTGGAGTAACAGGCAAATTTGGCCTTGGAATGCAGAATGAAGCAGGGCAAAGACTAATAGAGTTTTGCCAAGAAAACGCACTGGTCATAGCAAACACCCTCTTCCAAAAACACAAGAGAAGACTCTACACATGGACATCACCAGATGGTCAACACCAAAATCAGATTGATTATATTCTTTGCAGCCAAAGATGGAGAAGCTCTATATACTCAACAAAAACAAGACCGGGAGCTGACTGTGGCTCAGATCATGAACTCCTTATTGCCAAATTCAGACTTAAATTGAAGAAAGTAGGGAAAACCGCTAGACTATTCAGGTATGACCTCAATCAAATCCCTTATGATTATACAGTGGAAGTGAGAAATAGATTTAAGGGACTAGATCTGATAGATAGAGTGCCTGATGAACTATGGACGGAGGTTTGTGACATTGTACAGGAGACAGGGATGAAGACCATCCCCATGGAAAAGAAACGCAAAAAAGCAAAATGGCTGTCTGGGGAGGCCTTACAAATAGCTGTGAAAAGAAGAGAGGTAAAAAGCAAAGGAGAAAAGGAAAGATATAAGCATCTGAATGCAGAGTTCCAAAGAATAGCAAGAAGAGATAAGAAAGCCTTCTTCAGCGATCAATGCAAAGAAATAGAGGAAAACAACAGAATGGGAAAGACTAGAGATCTCTTCAAGAAAATTAGAGATAGCAAGGGAACATTTCATGCAAAGATGGGCTCGATAAAGGACAGAAATGGTATGGACCTAACAGAAGCAGAAGATATTAAGAAGAGGTGGCAAGAATACATGGAAGAACTGTACAAAAAAGATCTTCACGACCCAGATAATCATGATGATGTGATCACTAATCTAGAGCCAGACATTTTGGAATGTGAAGTCAAGTGGGCCTTAGAAAGCATCACTACGAACAAAGCTAGTAGAGGTGATGGAAATACAGTTGAGCTGTTTCAAATCCTGAAAAATGATGCTATGAAAGTGCTGCACTCTATATGCCAGCAAATTTGGAAAACTCAGCAGTGGCCACAGGACTGGAAAAGGTCAGTTTTCATTCCAATTCCAAAGAAAGGCAATGCCAAAGAATGCTCAAACTACTCCACAATTGCGCTCATCTCACATGCTAGTAAAGTAATGCTCAAAATTCTCTAAGCCAGATTTCAGCAATATGTGAACTGTGAACTCCCTGATGTTCAAGCTGGTTTTAGAAAAGGCAGAGGAACCAGAGATCAAATTGCCAACATCCACTGGATCATGGAAAAAGCAAGAGAGTTCCAGAAAAACATCTATTTCTGCTTTCTTGACTATGCCAAAGCCTTTGACTGTGTGGATTACAATAAACTGTGGAAAATTCTGAAAGAGATGGGAATACCAGACCACCTAACCAGCCTCTTGAGAAATCTGTATGCAGGTCAGGAAGCAACAGTTAGAACTGGACATGGAACAACAGACTGGTTCCAAATAGGAAAAGGAGTACGTCAAGGCTGTATATTGTCACCCTGCTTATTTAACTTCTATGCAGAGTACATCATGAGAAACGCTGGACTGCAAGAATCACAAGCTGGAATCAAGATTGCTGGGAGAAATATCAATAACCTCAGATATGCAGATGACACCACCCTTATGGCAGAAAGTGAAGAGGAGCTAAAAAGCCTCTTGATGAAAGTGAAAGAGGAGAGTGAAAAAATTGGCTTAAAGCTCAACATTCAGAAAATGAAGATCATGGCATCTGGTCCCATCACTTCATGGGAAATAGACTGGGAAACAGTAGAAACAGGGTCAGACTTTATTTTGGGGGGCTCCAATATCACTGCAGATGGTGACTGCAGCTATGAAATTAAAAGACGCTTACTCCTTGGGAGAAAAGTTATGACCAACCTAGATAGTATATTCAAAAGCAGAGACATTACTTTGCCGACTAAGGTCTGTCTAGTCAAGGCTATGGTTTTTCCTGTGGTCATGTATGGATGTGACAGCTGGACTGTGAAGAAGGCTGAACGCCAAAGAATTGATGCATTTGAACTGTGGTGTTGGAGAAGACTCTTGAGAGTCCCTTGGACTGCAAGGAGATCCAACCAGTCCATTCTGAAGGAGATCAACCCTGGGATTTCTTTGGAAGGAATGATGCTAAAGCTGAAACTCCAGTACTTTGGCCACCTCATGTGAAGAGTTGACTCATTGGAAAAAACTCTGATGCTGGGAGGGATTGGGGGCAGGAGGAGAAGGGGACCACCCAGGATGAGATGGCTGGATGGCATCACGGACTCGATGGACGTGAGACTGAGTGAACTCCAGGGGATGGTGATGGACAGGGAGGCCTGGCGTGCTGCGATTCATGGGGTCGCAAAAAGTCGGACACAACTGAGCGACTGAACTGAACTGAACTGAAGTGGCCTAAAGCTTATAGCTCATCACTGCAATGCAGTGCACTTCAGGAAACTTGGCATGAGAAAACTCAGTTTCCTAAGAACAATCTAATTGAGCTCTGTTTATTCAAGTAACCTAAACTAGTTGACTATTCAAATGGCTTGCAATAAAAGAAATAGAGTGAGCTCAGAAAGCCCTCCTACCTCAGGCTCACCTTGGAAGAACCAGCAGGGGGTTCTTGTTGTAGTTCAGTTGAGGGCTTCTAGGGACTGCAAATCACTTAAGGGGTTTTAAACCAGCTCAGGGTCTCTGCAGAAGGACTAGTGTAAAGAGCAGATCTTAGAGGAACTGGAATACCCAGCTTATCTGTCCTACTGTCAAATACAGAGGAAGAGAGGAGAATCTGGGTGTTAGAACAAGAATTTGCCTGTGACCATTCTTGGATGAGGATTCTGGGCTTCCTGTCCCAGCGGCAGACCACAGTGGGCTGGAAGAGTGTCTGTCTAGACCCTGGCCACCTTCACCACTGCCTAAAGTCCTCTGATAGAACCCCTTGTGGCACTGGACTCTTCCTACACACCCCCTCAAGTAAGCTCCATTAGAACCCTGGAAAGTGTATTTGTTTTCCTAAGTTCATTAGTGCAAAAACCAGCTCAGAGTCATCAAGGAACATCCCCGAGATCATGCATTTGTGTTAGTATTCAGTACATAGCCGTCTGGAATTAAATCCATGTCTATCTAAGACTAAACATATACTTTATACTGTATAGCTTTTGAGAAAAAAATAGTATAACAAGTCAGTGTTCTGAAGCAAGGATAAAGTGAGAGTTGACTAGTAAGATAAGCGATACCATCAAGACATTTGAAAAACAAAGCATAACAATGTTTGCCTAAGAGATTGCCCTGAGTTTAAGCTGATAATCCAAGCACTCTTGTTGGTGTGCATGCTTCACTGGATGATAAGTGGTATTTACTGACTGATAAATAGTAAGGCTGTACTTTTGCAATCACTGCAGCTTGTTAGGTACACACAGATTTCAGGAAAGAAGTGAGCAAAGGCACGTTTGCAAGGACTAGAAGTTCACTCATGAAAGCAGTTTGAAGAAGAGCAAGTCTTAAGTCAACACTCACTCTGGGTTCACATGACCACCCACCAAACCCAGGCTGGTGGGATGGAGCAAATAAGAGACAGGAAATATTCTTTAGAATGTGATCGAAAATAAATTTACAGGGGTGCAATAATCTTAGCGATATTTCTTAAAGGGGGAATAAAAAAAAATTTAGTCACTCCTTTGCCAGTGTATGTAGATCAAGAATCAAGGAAGTGGAGTCCTGTATCACTTGGTTTCAGGAATCCAACTCTGCCTCCTATGTCTCCTTATATTCTTCAGGTTGGACCAATCGAGAAGGAGAACAATAAGGGGAAAAGTATCCTTTTATTAGAATTCTTTATCATCTCTTTGTTCTGCTGATGACTCAGCTGTCTCTACAAGTGCACTTAATAAAGCAAACAAGAATGACCGTGGACAGTTTTCCTTTTGAGGTCATTCTTTTTTTTTTTTTTTTTTCTTTAACAAATGTGTGTAGCCTTGGGTAAAGCGACAAGTTCTCCAGGCAGCATTTGCTCAATGAGTATTTGCACTTGATAAGGAAG
Organism: Oryx dammah; assembly: GCF_014754425.2. Classification (NCBI taxonomy): domain Eukaryota; kingdom Metazoa; phylum Chordata; class Mammalia; order Artiodactyla; family Bovidae; genus Oryx; species Oryx dammah. The sequence continues at coordinate 6,856,847 of NW_024070186.1, read as the reverse complement.
ACCAAGATTTGCTGGGGTTTGGTGCTATAATTTGAGTACCCAACACCATCTTTCTACACCCAGACTACTGCTTTAGTAGGAAGTCCTCTGGAGTTTATGACAACTTGGCTGGGACCTCCATTGTACATAATTAGCCAATTTTCTTTGCTCAGTTTTTCCACAATAACTAGAATATTTGGCAAAAAAAAGGCACAGTTTTGCAATGAGAAGGATCTCAAAGTAAAATCCTAGTTGTTTACCCAGTTTTGCTAATAATAAGTACCTAAAATGAATCCTGAGACTTTTCCTAGGCTCCCTGCATTTACACCATGTAGGAATGAAGATACTTATGGAGAGTCAGGGTTTTAATTACTTTCTTCTGTATGGTTACTAGAGGTAGAAACTACATGGATGCATAGAAAAGTGTTCTGGAACATTATAGATGAGTTATCTCATAATAGCATCACTAAATGCTAAACCAAATAAAGAGCAAGAAAACATACAATGTGGACCCAATGGGCTGTACCAGAAGCCAGGGACTGAACTTGGGAAAAGTGGAAAAGAGGCTTTATGAGTGCTCAGGATCCAAAATTTTATGGCAAGAAACTTTAGAACAATGAAACCTTTAAAGAGGGGACAGTTTGATGGAACTCGGATGCTTTAAAAGTAATGCCTGTGTCCAGCAGATAAAATCAAACACATTGCCTATACTTTGATATCTCCATTCCAAGAAGAAAGATACTCTTCCATTGACTGGATGAGGTTTTTAAAGCTAAAGTATGTAGCTTATCGGTGTGTGTGTGTGTGTGTGTGTGTGTGTGTGTGTGGGCCCGCGCGCGCGCGCCTGTGGGTGCTCAGTTGTGTCCAACTGTTTGCAACCCCATGGACTGTAGCCTGCCAGGCTCCTCTGCCCGTGAAATTTCCCAGCAAGAATACTGGAGTGGGTTGCCATAACCTTCTCCAGGGGAGCTTCCCGACCCAAGGGTTGAAGCTGCATCTCTTAAACATCACCTGCATTTGCAGGTAGACTCCTTACCACTAGTGCCACCTGGGAAGCTAAAATATGAAAACCAAAGGACAAAGGGGCTCTATTGGCTCAGATGGTAAAGAGTCTGCCTGCAGCGCAGGAGACCTGAGTTTGATCCCTGGGTCAGGAAGATCCCTTGGAGAAGGGAGTTGCAACCCACTCCAGTATTCTTGCCAGGAAAATCCCATGGACAGAGAAGCCTGGGGGGCTATAGTCCATGAAGTCACAGAGTCGGACACGACTGAGCAAGTTAGCACAAGGAAAAAGGTTGAATGATCCATTGCTTTTGTGTTCTCCGATTAATCGTTGAAATTATTTGGGGGTTATAACAGCACTTTCTATAGTATTATACTTTTTTTTTTGTCTGCACCAAGTCTTTGTTGTACAGGCTTGTTTGCCTCGGGGCATGTGGGATCTTAGTTCACCCAGCAGGTATCAAACCTGCGCCCCCTGCATTGCAAGGCAGAGTCTTAACCACTGGACCACCAGGGAAGTCCCTGTACTACTGTATTTTAAATAATCTAAATGTGACTCTGAGTTTTGTACTCAGACTCAAACTACTGTGTATGGATTGGTCACCTGATGGAGATGGGGTCTATGACCACAGACATCTCACTGTATGGCCTAGAAGGTCACTTGTATAGTTGATTTAGAGTTAACAACCCTAAGACAGCAATAGAGGAGGTGAGTAAATTCAGTCCAGCAGGTAGCACGGGGACAGATGAATGACAGGCTTTGTAAGGAAGGTGGGATCACTCCGGTTGCAGTAGCCTGGAGGTGGAAACTGTACTAAAGGAACTGCATTCCTATTTACCAGCCATGTGTCAAGAGTGAAGAACAGGCCTTACCGTATACCTTTCATTGATGGAAATTGCAAAAAACAGGTCACTTACTAAGGTGGGTCTGAAGTGACCCAGGAATGAAATGTGCATGTTTAACAATCAGTGTAAGTCTGCATCAAGGGCTAAAGCAACAAAGTCCAATTTGAATAAGGCAAGAGGAACCTGGATCACCACTGGATTCATGTCTGTAGTGTGTTGAAACTCACTGACTCCCAAGTCATGCTGTGATAGGGACGTGGAACTACCAACAAACCCTGGAGGGGTGGAGGTTAAAGGAATTTGCCAGCCTCTATGCAGTTCAGTTCAGTCACTCAGTCATGTCCGACTCTTTGCGACCCCATGGACTGCAGCACGTCAGGCTTCCCTGTCCAACACCAACTTCCGGAGTTTACTCAAACTCATGTCCATTGAGTCGGTGATGCCATCCAACCATCTCATCCTTTGTCGTCCCCTTCTCCTCCTGCCTTCAATCTTTCTGAGCATCAGGGTCTTTTCAAATAAGTCAGTTCTTTGCATCAGGTGGCCAAAGGACTGGAGCTTCAGCTTCAGCATCAGTTCTTCCAGTCCAGTGGATATTCAGGGTTGATTTCCTTTCGGATGAACTGGTTGGATCTCCTTGCAGGTCCAAGAGACTCTCAAGAGTCTTCACCAACACCACAGTTCAAAAGCATCAATTCTTCAGTGCTCAGCTTTCTTTATGGTCCAACTCTCACATCCATACATGACTACTGGGAAAACCATAGCTTTGACTACAGGGATCTTTGTTGGCAGAGTAATGTCTCTGCTTTTTAATATGCTGTCTAGGTTGGTCATAGCTTTTCTTCCAAGGAGCTTTTCTTCCAAAAGCAACTGTCTTTTAATTTCATGGCTGTAGTCACCATCTGCAGTGATTTTGGAGCCCAAGAAAATAAAATCTGTCACTATGCAGAGTGCCTCTATGCAGATTGTTGGGCATTTTTGTGTCTAACTGGGTATATATCTTCCCATCTGACAAAACTGGATTTTACAAATGCCCTAGGAAATATCCAGTTGGTGCTAACAGATTAGGAAATTGCGCCTATATTTACATTAAAATTTTTTTTTAAATTATGTGTTAAAGTTTGGCAATTGCCTGCAAAAGAGCTGGAGACAGAGAAATAGGGTTACCAACCATCACAGTTTGTCTAGGACCAAGCAAAGTCCCAGCACATGAGATTTTCAGGGCTGATGCTGGGATAGTCATGGAAAGCCAGGCTGACTTGTCTACAGAGGATTCACCTGGAGGAAACACTTTTGTTAAGTGACATTTCCATTTGCATATAATTTTTGTGCTGTCCCATTAAAGAAGAATGTGAGAAAGCCCCACAATAGCCTCAGTGATTTTCAGAGGAACTCTTTTTAGTTGGGAAGGGTTGTAGAAAGCTGGAGCAACCTCCAGCAGGTTATGGCCTGGGAACCCTGAGGAGCAAGAGGAGGCAGGGAACTTGGGACTTCCTAGAAGAGCCTGCAGGCAGACGACCTACCAGCCAGAGACTGGACTTTGTTCCGTAGGACCTGATTTAAAAACCAACACGTGGACACAAGTTTAAGAGCATATGTACTTTGTTGTATCATAAGATGACTTATTTTTAACTGAAGCATAGTTGATTTATAATACTGTGTTAATTTCAGGTATGCAGCAAAGTGATTCAGTTATACATTTTCTAAGATTATAATTGTGATTAGCAGATATGAACTACCATATATAAAACAGAAAAGCAACAAGGACCCACTGCACAGCAGAGGGACTACCCTCGATATCTCACAATAAACTGAAGTGACTTTACAGTTTCATTGTTCAAATGTTATTTAACAAATGCACCCACAGTGATTAAATTTGACATTCATTGGAGTATAGCTGTTTCACGGTGTTGTATTAGTTTCTGGGGTATAGCGCAGTTCACCAGCCATGTGTGTGTACATATATATATACGTATATGTGCGTGTGTGTGTACATACATATATATATGTATCTCCCCTCCTTTTGGATTTCATTCCCATTTAGGTCACCATCCCTGGAGAAGGAAATGGCAACCCACTCCAGTATTCTTGCCTGGAGAATCCCATGGACAGAGGAGCCTGGCAGGCTACAGTCCACAGGGTCACAAAGAGTCGGACACGACTGAGTGACTTCACTTTCACTTTCCCTTTAGGTCACCATAGAACACTGAGTGGGATTTCCTGGTGGCTCAGATGGTAAAGAATCTGCCTGCAACGCAGGACACGTGGGTTCAAGCACTGGGTCAGGAAGATCCCCTGGAGAAGGGAATGACTACCCACTCTAGTATTCCTGCCTGGAGAATTCCACAGACAGAGGAGTCTGGTGGGGTATATAGCCCATCGTGTCACAAAGAGTCACACAGCTGAGCAACTTTTACACACATACAGAGCATGAATAGAGTTCCCTGTGCTACAGAGTAAGTTCTCATTCAGTTCAGTTCAGCTCAGTCGCTCAGTCGTGTCCGACTCTTTGTGACCCCATGAATCACAGCATGCCAGGCCTCCTTGACCATCAGCAACTCCTGGAGTTTACCCAAATCCATGTCCGTCGAGTCGGTGATGCCCCCCAGCCATCTCATCCTTTGTCATCTCCTTCTCCTCCTGCCCCCAATCCCTAAAAAGTATCAGGGTCTTTTCAAATGAGTCAGCTCTTTGCATCAGGTGGCCAAAGTATTGGAGTTTCAGCTTCAACATCAGTCCTTCCAATGAACACCCAGGACTGATCTCCTTTAGGATGGACTGGTTGGATCTCCTTGCAGTCCAAGGGACTCTCAAGAGTCTTCAACACCACAGTTCAAAAGCATCAATTCTTCTGTGCTCAGCTTTCTTTATGGTCCAACTCTCACATCCATACATGACCACTGGAAAAACCATAGCCTTGACTAGACAGACCTTTGTTGGCAAAGTAATGTCTCTGCTTTTTAATATGCTGTCTAGGTTGGTCATAACTTTCCTTCCAAGGAGTAAGCGTCTTTTAATTTCATGGCTGTAGTCACCATCTGCTCATTAGTTATCTATTTTACACCTAGCAGTGTATAAATGTTAATCCCATTCTCCCAATTTATCCCACCCACTCTTTTCCACTTGATGCCCATATATTTGTCTATGTATATTACTCTACTGTTACTTTGCAAAATGAAGCACTGAAAAGGATTAATTTCCAAAATATACAAATAACTCATGCAGCTCAATACCAAAAAACAAACAACCCAATCACATGCACTTTTAAGCCATTCAGGGGAGGTGATTCTCCTGTTCTTTTCCAGAGTTCTTCCTTCAGCCCAACAGAAGTAACTGGCCTTGTCACAAGGGCTGTGGACAATTTTAAAAGTCAGCTCAGCCACAGGGCCAGCTTCTCTATCAGGACCCTGGAGAAACAGTTACTTGGCCTCATGTAGTCAGCACTGTGACTTACAGTAATTGGTTTCTTCAGCTCCTAGTCAGACTTTGTTGTTGATAACTTCAAAATTTCTCAGATCTTTCAAAGACTAGCCCCATTCCTCACCCTAAACAGCGCCCTAAAACTTAGCATCTGTGGCCATGATTGTAACAGCAGAAGACCACGCTTATGTATCTGAACCTTCAGTTAGGAAAAAATATTAAGTGGACTTTGAGTCCTGGGTTGGGGCAAACTGACAGGGGGAAGAAGTGAACCCGTCAAAGATGGGGTTTTGGCCATAACACATGAGAAGAGAGGCGGGGCGCAGAGAGACAGTAAATGCTGGCACCCGTCAACATTCTCACCAGGCAAAACGAAATGGTCCTGGGAGTGAGTTCTCATAGTCATTACAAATGTTTTAAGTGTCTTCAGTGATCAGCCATGGAAGCACCAAAAGGAAGGACAGACAGCCCTGGAGACAGAGGCCAGCACCTGCTCCCACTCTGAGCTAAATGCCTGGGGACACTGTTCTGTTTCTTACCTAATCTGGTGCAGTGTCCACTAGGAGGGCTTCCCACACCGAGGCTTTCAAATAGAAATAGGGACAGACTTTATTTTCTTGGGCTCCAAAATCACTGCAGAAGGTGTCTGTAGCCACAAAATGAAAAGACATTTGCTCCTTGGAAGAAAAGCTATGACAAACCTAGACAGCATATTAAAAAGCAGAGACATCACTCTGCTGACAAAGGTCCATGTAGTCAAAGCTATGGTCTTTCCAGTGGTCATGTATGGATGTGAGAGTTTGCCTATAAAGGAGGCTGAGCACTGAAGAACTGATGCTTTTGAACTGTGGTGTTGGAGAAGACTCTTGAGAGTCCCTTGGGCTGCAAGGAGATCCAGCCAGTCCATCCTAAAGGAGATCAGTCCTGGGTGTTCATTGGAAGGACTGATGCTGAAGCTAAAGCTCCAATGCCTTGGCCACCTGATGTGAAGAAATGACTCATTGGAAAAATCCCTGCTGCTGGGAAAGATTGAAGGCAGAAGGAAAAGGGGACAACAGAGGATGAGCTGGTTGGAGGGCATCACTGACCCAATGGATATAAGTTTGCACAAGCTCCAGGAGATACTGAGGGACAGGATAATCTGCATGCTGCAGTCCATGGGATCGTAAAGAGTCTGACAGGACAGAGACAGAGGAGCAACAACAATTCTCACTATCGTACTAAAACTTCATCATCTTAAGCCCATCAGCCAAATCTTGAGAAGACAGTGAGCCAGCAAGATTGCTTTCTGTCACATCCCAGCAGCCCCAAACTGATGCTCACGGCTCTTTTTACATCAATGCAAACTTTTACACAGGTTTCTGGCCCTTGATATGAGTGCACACATGTCAGTGGAGGGACTAGCTTAGCAGAGCATGGTGCAGTGTATGAAAATCTTCAGTGAGATTTCAATTTGCATCGTGGGTTCCAGGCTCTGTAGATGCTATGAAAGTCACTCTCTGGTTGTCAGTCTTAACTAGGAACATTGCAAAACCGGACAGGGGTATTTCTAGGCTCCTTCAAGGTTTAACCAAGCCTTTGTGATTCTTCTTTCTCCTTGCTTTCTGAATCACAGCCCTTAGTGAAAGTTTCCGTTTTCCTCAGAGCCAAGCCCAGCAGAGGAGAAGCTGAGTGAGAAAAAGTTGTTGCGTGCAGGAAGCAAGGCTGCCAGAGGAAGAGAGGAGCCACTTATATGTATGAGGGTGGCAAAGAGAAATGGTGAGTTGCCTTGATGAAAAGAAATGAAATTTGCCTTGAGGAAATTTGAAATTTCTGCTTGGTGACTTAAAAGTCTGATTGGAAGATAGAAATGAAAGAGAACACATTTTGATTCTTCCATTCAAAAATGAATACTATTTACAAAATTCTATAGACCCTGATGCTGGGAAAGATTGATGGCAGGAGGAGAAGGGGACAACAGAGGACGAGATGGTTGGATGGCATTACCGACTTGATGGACGTGAGTTTGAGTAAACTCTGGGAATTGGTGATGGACAGGGAGGCCTGGCATGCTGTGGTTCATGGGTCACAAAGAGTCGGACATGACTGAGCAATTGAACTGAACTGAATGTTAATAATGTTATGGCAGAAAGTGAAGAAGACTAAAGAGCCTCAGGATGAAAGTGAAAGAGGAGAGTGAAAAAGTTGGCTTAAAACTCAACATTCAGAAAACTAAGATCATGGCATCCGGTCCCATCACTTCATGGCAGATAGATGGGGAAACAGTAGAAACAGTGACAGACTTTCTTTTTCTGGGCTCCAAAATCACTGCAGATGGTGACTGCAGCCATTAAATTAAAAGACATTTACACCTTGGAAGAAAAGTTATGACCAACTTAGACAGCATACTAAAAAGCACAGACATTACTTTGCCAACAAAGTTTGTCTAGTCAAGGCTATTGTTTTTCCAGTAGTCATGTATGGATGTGAGAGTTGGACTATAAAGAAAGCTGAGCACTGAAGAATTGATGCTTTTGAACTGGGGTGTTGGAGAAGACTCTTGAGAGTCCCTTGGACTGCAAGGAGATCCAACCAGTCCATCCTAAAGGAGATCAGTCTTGGGTGTTCATTGGAAGGACTGATGTAGCTAAAACTCCATTACTTTGGCCACCTGATGCAAAGAACTGACTCATTGGAAAAGACCTTGATGGTGGGAAAGATTGAAGGCAGGAGGAGAAGGGGACGACAGAGGATGAGATGGTTGGATGGTTGGTTGGTGATGGACAGGGAGGCCTGGCGTGCTGCAGTCCATGGGGTCACAAAGAGTCAGACATGACTGAGCGAATGAACTGAACTGAACTGAACTGAATGTTAATAAAAAAAATGTGACTGTTGTTCATCTGATATTATTAAGAAAAGAGTAACTTTCGGTCCCATGAGGCCATACTAAGACTAATTTAACCTGTATTATTTCATGCTTAATGAAACACCCTTAATGGTTCTGTGCTTGAACCATTTTTCTTGATTAGTGCTGTCTAAGGGTAAAGCTGCGACCTCAGGCTCCACCATTGTTCAGCTGACCCAGAGTTCAGATGTCTGGGTTCCTTACTCTTCACCATTATTTGTCCTGTTTCTTTGTCTTGGAAAGCGTATAACTCTTCCTTGACTCCACCTATGGAAATCTTGTCAGTTGAATCTGTTCCCTCTTCTGAAAGCCAATCTTAGAACTCCCAGTCAGAATTCACTACCCTTCCTATGGGAATATTTTGACCATACACACTTATGACACTGCATTATAGTCAGCAATTTGCCCATCTTTCTGCTGAACTGTAATTTATGCCAGGGCGGTTAAACTGTTAGTCACGCAGTCGTGTCTGACTCTTTACAACCCCATGGACTGTAGCCCGCCAGGCTCCTGTGTCCTTGGGATTTTCCAGGCAAGGATACTGGAGTGGGTAACCTTTCCCTTCTCCAGGGAACTTCCCAACCCAAGGATCGAACTCAGGTCTCCTGCATTGCAAGCAGATTCTTTACCATCTGAACCACTGAGGAAGAGACTGTGGCAAACAGAAGGCACCCATCTTAGCTATTAATCAAATTAAATTGATGTGACATCCATCACAGGGGGTTCTATTAGTTACAGAAGGCTCTGTTGGGGACCTCCCAGCACTTTGAATAACTGACTGTCAGCACAGCAAGGCTACATGCATCTAAATCAAATTCCAGAGTTAGTGCTGAGATTCCCCAATTTTGTCTTGGTCAGAGATCTGCTGTCATGGAGGAGGCAGGAGAGGCTTCGGGAGTGAGAGAGCCGTGATAAGGGGATGGAGCTGTGCCAACGGAAGGGAATCAGTCCAGAATCACAGGATTCATGACTTTGGCCATTGTGGTGGTCTGCCCACATCCCCTTGGCCTGGAGTGCCTGCTGCCATTTCCGCGAGCCTCCCCTTGGGCCACGGGAGACTTTTCTTGGCAGATGCAGGATTCCAGAGCTCTTGGGAGCTTGCATGCCCTGGCACTCTTACTCTTAGCAAAGGCTGATTGGGATGAAATCATGAAAGCCCTGGTACCTAATCAACCAGTACCCACTAAGCGCCCTTACCTAAGATGCCACCTTCACTCCAGAACCCCCTCCAGAATCAGGCAGGGAACTGGCTGTGGCCTGAAATCTCACCGTCACGTGACTTCTTCCCTTCCCCCAACTGGCTTTCCCCACTCCCAGGCTTCCTCCAAGAAATCTTGCTTCAATAACTTGCATGTGTAACGGTGTCTCAGCATCTGCTTCTGGAGCATCTTCTTCGAGACAGAATTCCAACCGATGGTTTTATAAGGGAAGCTTCTCGCTGGAAAGGTGAAAGGCAAGTGGGACCCTGCCTCTGGCCTGCAGCGTCCTGAGATGCTGTATATGGGGCCCTCCACCCGCCTCCACTGCACCCGCCTTCTGAGGGGACTTTCCGCCATCCTCTCATGGGGATTGCGGGTGCAAACTGGAGGCAGCCACCCAAATCCCACCTAGGCTGTGGAGGGTGCTTTAAGCAGGCGGCGCCATAGGAGGTTTCCAGAAGTTTCAAAAACTGACATAGTCCTCCATAAATAGTTCCATATCTAACTCAACTGAAATAGATTTAATCAAAGGTAAAAATGTTTTTTCCTCTCATCACACTTCAAGGTTTTTTTATGTCTCAATTCAAGCCAAGATGAAAATTGGAAGCACTACAGCCTTTTTTTTTTTTTTTTCTTTTTAGGAAATTATTCTTGGGAAATGGTTCTCTCGAAAAAGCTGGTTCTTGTGAGGGTTTTTTTTTTTTTTCTGCCCAGTTTTCAGACATCCCTTTAGAACTTTTGATAAAAGTTCAGACTCTAGATGTATATTCTTTTCAAACCGGACAACATAAGAGTCTTGCTTTCGGTGAAGTGAGAAGAAAGAAAGAAAGAGAGAAGACAGATGACTTGCTGAAGAGTAACTCATGTTATTTTTTATTTTAGGCCAAAGGATCAATAACATCGACCATCTTCCATTACAAATTAGCTGTGTTCTTTGAGGAAATCTCAAAAGGCAGATTGCAGAATCCACTCCATAGAACCCGATTGTGTAAAAACATTTGTTCACTGGATGAGAGGGAGCTGAGGTGACAGAAAACATATTTTGTCAAGACTAGTGATTTGCCCTACTCCCCTCATTTGCATGCCTGCTAAGTTGCTTCAGTCATGTCCAGCTCTTTGCAACCCCATGGACTGTAGCCTGCCAGGCTCCTCTGTCCATGGGATTCTCCAGGTAAGAATACTGGAGTGGGGTTCCTTGCCCTCCTCCAGGGGATCTTCCCCACCCAAGGACTGAACCCATGTCTTCAGTGGCTCTTGCATGGCAGGCATATTCTTTACCTCTGAGCTACCAGGGAAGCCCCATTCCCCAATTTATCCTCAGAAATTTCCAGAAATGCTTAGATTATCCACTTATTAAAACATGCAGAATAAAGTCTGTCCCCTGTAACAGAAATATCATGGATGCTGATTCTAGAATTTTCATTCTCACCTGTCAGCTCTTTAATCATGCTTTTATGATGCCTCACCTTCTCTTGTAAATTCCATCAGATCTGCAATATCATCTGACTAGTGATATTTCCCCAAATGAAAAAAAACAAACAAACAAAAAACAGGTTAATATCACCAAAATGAAAAATATTGTCTTAAAATGTAAATTACTTCATGTGTTCATACTCTTTTTTACTCATTTTCTTCTTTCATCATTTTGAAAGACTGAATGAATCCGATCTCTGCTGTGTATGGTCCTGCAAGAACTAACACTTGCCAGAGTATTAACCTGTGATTAAATTTGTGTGGAGTATTACTTGATACTCAAAGGAATCTACACATGTGCATCTATGCCTAATGAAAATGCATGGACGGAGCATGAGGAGAGCTGTGCTGAGCCTCAGCCCACCTCTTTCTAGCTCTGAGGCTTTGAGAAAACCACTCAACCTCTCTGGCTTCTGCTTCATCAACTTTAAGATGCAACTAATTCTGCCTTTTGGCTCTGAGCATCAAGTTAATCACATTTCTGAAGAGCTTTGTAAGCTGAGAAGTGTTAGTGTTAGCTTCTCAGTTGTGTCTGACTCTTTTGTGACCCCATGGACTACAGCCCTCCAGGCTCCTCTGTCCATGGGATTCTCCAGGCAAGAATACTGGACTGGGTTGGAATCTTCCCGACCCAGGGATGGAACCCAGGTCTCCCGATTGCAGGTGAATTCTTTACTATCTGAGCCACCAGGGAAGCCCTATGAGCTGAGAAAGAACATTCAAATATTCGTTTACTAATAAGAGCTGAGACTGGAAATATGCATTAAAATAATAAGAATTAGAGTTCACTTGTGGCAAACATACCATCCATTTATAATCTTTCATAGATCTACCTGAGAATTAATTTTCCGAGGGGGTATGATATATCAGGTGTCCCTCCAGAAACCTGTGCTGAACCAGACGGGTGTGATCAAGTTCTGCAGTGAAGCACAGACACTAGTTGATAAAACATGAAGATTCATGTAACTGATCAATTTAGACCATGCTAAATGACATACAAAGTGAGAGGGAATGAAATGGTACCATTCGGGCTAAACCTGGACCCTGATGAGGGGTGGATGAAAGACCTGAAGAAAAAGACTCCAGACAGAGGGAACAGCTCATGCAGACCCTCAGGGTGGATACGGTCAGGTCTTGAAGGCTGCATTTTCCCTTGTTCATTTTTCTCCATCTTTGAGTTTACCTGTTTTAATAGGGCGATTTTATATCCACATTCCTGGGAGATCTATCTGATTCTACCCACCTGGAGGAAGACCATCAGCTTGAAGAGGTCTGGACCTTATGTGGCTTCATCGTTGTCTCAAGTCCTGAGCCCCTGGGGCCCAGGGTCTTTTCTCGGGGGGGTCCACATACTCTTCTGGTGGAAGAGGAACACTTTGTTTCATGAGAAAGAAGAGGATGAAGGATGGAGGCAGATGCTTGTTCCCAGTGGGGAAGCGATCAGGGAACGATTACGCCTTGGCTCGGAATCAAGGGGAAAAGTAGGAGAAAGGGGAAGATCTCAGACCTTCCCCCCCAAAGCAGAATAACTCCTCACACTTTCCTGCCTTCAATGAGTTCAAGATCCCTGAACAGCGACAGCTGAACCCAGGGTCAAGAAGAGGGGATGCACGGGAGCCTGGAACCCAAAACTCAGGAAAAGTTAACGCATCATTTTTCCATCAAATCAAGTCACTCCCTGGCATTTCTGATGTGAAGCAGCTGCAGTACCCTGGGCTCTGCCCAGGTTCCAGGGTAGGGGACTGTGTGAGTATATCAGTGTCTCCATGGTGACAGACAGTCTTTGCATCCCACCTGGTGTTGCCTCTGGACCAGCATCAGGGAATCTCAGTGGGGAAAGTGCCTGTGGGAATCTTATCCCTTAGGATTTGCCAGGGTCCACATGGCAGAAAAGCCTGGTGGGCTACAGTCCATAGGGTCACAAAGAGTCTGACTTGACTGCAGTGACTTAGCACGCACTCGGGTCACAAGTTGGGGGTAACTGACAAGAACCGCGGACTGGCCTCCCTAGGTGTGATGACTACCAGAAACTGGTGGGGTAGGAAGGACACACTAATACATTCCAGGAAGAAGCCCACTGCCTCCATTGCCAGAGGCTGAGAGATCGCCCCTTACACCTTGGCTTCAAGGACAGAGTTCTGACTGTTTCTCACAGAAGCGCGAAACCCTGTGGACCGATGCTGGCCGGTTCCAACACTGAAACTCAAGCCCAACTTCCACGCTGTGGAAGAAATTGGTTTTACCCGTGTCTATCCATTTTTATGCTTTTTGATCAAGGAAAACAAAGGCTATAGGAAGAAATCAATACGGCCATAAGAGGGGCTGAGCTGAAAACACAGTGTCCCTCTGCCACACTTGCATACATGTATGTCTGATAAAGACTGAGGGCATCAGAGGATGAGATGGCTGCACGGCATCACCAGCAGACTTGAACTTGGGCAAGCTCCGGGAGATGGTGAGGGACAGGGAGGCCTGGCATGCTGCAGTCCATGGGGTCTCAAAGAAGCGGACACGCCTGGGCCACTGAACAGCAGCAACGTATTTGATGCTTGTGTGTGTCTATACGGGTTCGTTCCGATTTTCCCAGGAGAGATTTTTGTTACTCTTCACTTGGAAAGGAAAGAGGGAAGAGGAGGGGAGAACAGGAGTGAAGGAGAGCTTGGGAGAAAAGATAACCGGGTTGTTTATTTATAGTTTATCTCCGCAAAGGGACCTTTGCAAAGGCTTTGATAAGAGGGGCCAGAGTTTCTTAAAGATTAACCGGCCTCCTTTGAAAGGGCACTGGCTTTCTTTCACGCCAGTGTCTGGAGGATGCAGGACTGGGTGGCCCTCAGAACCTGACCGGTCTGTAGATCCGCTTAAGACACACTGCTGACATCGTGGCCTCCTTCCTCAGATTCCTCTCCCTCTCTCTCCCTCTCTCTCTCTCTCTCTCTCTTTTCTCTCCTTCCCCCCTCCCTCCCTCGTTGCCCGTCCCTCCCTCCCTTCGCCCAGTCTCCCCCAGTCTCCCTCTCTCTCTCCTCAGCTCCTTCAGGTAAATCCTTCTCCAACTTGCACCAACTTGTTTTTGACTGACAGTGAACAGCGAAGAGAGCTGTCTTCATTCGGAGCACACCTCAGGACCCAGCCTTCCCCAGGCAGCCAGCGTGGACGGCCCCTTCCCTGGCCTTGTCCTAACTCCACATCCAGCCAGGCGTCTGCGTTCACCCGTCCTTGCAGGTAAGAGGTGCAGGCTTGTCGGTCAGTACTGGGGCGTGCTGCACCCTGAAGGAATTTCTGAAAGAAAAAAAAAAAAACTTTCCTTCGAAAGGTAATGAAAAAAGTATGACTGTTGAAACTGACTGAAACCATTCAAGACATCCAAACTTATCTGAGGGAATTTACAAGTGCTGTTTGCCTGTGGAAAACGGGTTTTTACTTAATGATGGGGCTAAAAAAAAAAAAAAAGCTTTATTCATGCCTGTAAAACAATATCCAGATGTTATCTTGTATGCTGTGGGTAGAAGCGCTCTAGATGGAGGGAGAAGGCTTACTCTCTTTGCAAGGTTGTTGTTTTTTGTTTTTTTTTCCCCTCCTAGTGTCTGTAAGAACAAGTTTGTTACGGATTTTCAGTGATTATATAGTGGGTTTTTTTTTTTTTTTTTTTTTTGCGTCATTCTTTGGTAGTTATTTTCCTTTGTCGGTGGAGAAATCAGTTTAAGTTGGTGTAAGGGGAAACCTCGCCAGAATATTTTAAAATCTGTTACCTATCCTTACGAGAAAAAAGCTGTGTAAGTTTTCCATGGTAGGTATGAGGAATGTAAACAGTTCTGACTATGGAAACATTAGGAACCTGGTTCACAACCCATGGCTAATGCGTTTTATAATCTGTGTGTAATTTCATGGGCGTCTAGACTGTTCTCAGCTAATCAATGTTATACTGGGTGAAATTTCCATATTGTTCCTGTGAATCTGGTTTTTTATCTCCTCTCTCCACTTCCGCATTTAGTTGCCCAAAGGAAATAAGGACGTGTTGTTCAATAGATGTCTCTTGACCTCACGAGTTCTTTAAGTCACAGGTTAGGAAGCTTACAACAAATGCAATGTTCCACTCAGCAAAACCAAGGACCAAAATTTGTCCCACTCAATTCAAACCTGCAGATTGATTTCTTCTTATCAGAAAATATATTAATCTTTTTTTTTAACCTATAGGAAAGATTTTGAAAAAAAGTGACAAGTGATTCTTGAAGTTCTTTTTTTTTGAGACCTCAAAAGCACACTGACACACACACAGTTAATCCTAGAGCCTATTCCATCTGCCCTCTCTCATAAATGTTTAAGCAAATATGGAACAATCAGCAACAGCCTTAGGTATCAATTCTTTCACAAAATTGCCCTAAAAATCAAAAGAGAAGAGTCAAATACAATCATCATGCATATTCAGATGCCATCATTTTATGAAAATTTAGCAGATTTCCGGTTGAACAACTAAGCACTTACCTTGCACACAGCTCCCCCGGTGCTGTTCTTGCCCTGGGTTTTATTCTGTAGCAGTTTTCCTCCTTCCCTAGTGATAAATATAATAAATGGCCAGGCAGGGAGTGACCGAGAGGTTGTATGACAAGTCTTTTTAAAAGTCTAGAAGGTAGAAGAGTTTTACCCAATCCCCGGTAGTTGTGTCTCAGAAATACTAATGAAATAATGGGGCTGACAGGTCCTCACTGAGTTAAATAAATGCCCAAGTCATTTGAGGGTTTCCTAGAAATAAACTTAGCTGGATTTTGTGATTCTGGTGGCTTAAGGAAAACATAACTTTAAAAAGTCCTCCCGCCCTCTCATCCCTCCTTCCCCCAGTCAACCGTTGTGGTCATTTTCCAGAAAATGCTCTTTTCCCCTATTTCCTCTCCTGACACTTAGAGCCAGTGCAGACAGCCGGTGTTTGAGGGGGAAAGAGACAGAGCAAGACCCCAGGCTTCCCACGCCCACCGTCCAGAAGAGCCAACAAAAGCAGGGCTCTTGGCTCCTTCCACTCTCGCTCTGCCCTTGCATGGAGGAAATCTTAAAGGGATTGAACTTTCTTGTTTGGGGATGTGTGTAATTATATACCTGAATGACAACATGCTTGGTACAAGAAAAACCACCACTGTGTGGCTTGAGGCAGCCGAGCGAGGAGAGGCAAACTTTTTCAGACTTTGTCACTAAATGTCAAGACTCTGAAGCCTCCTTTCCTGCCACATCCCCCTCTCATCTCTCGGAGACACGGGGCAGCCACTGACTTTACTTCCTGACTCTGCTTCAGGGTTGTTTGTTGAGTATGTTTGCCTGGTGGATGCATCAGAACCTTAGAGGCGGCACAAAAGGCCAAAGAATGAGGCATGAGCTTGCTAGAGTCGCTGACAACCAGCCCCTGGGGACACTTGCTTAAGGCATATAAGCCTCCCTGATCATTTCCTTCAGCCTTCACTCTGTAAGGAATTCAGCTCCCGTCTTCTCCCCTGCAACCTGTGAAGCACTTCACGCCAGAGTCTATCAGGTACTGCGTCAATCCTGCTGTTTCCATTCTTCTTTCAAGTAAAAAGAATTCTTCTCCTCAAATCGGCAGTTAGCTATGGCCAGGGTTAAGGTTAGCTTGTACGCTTGCGAAGCAGAGTGTGTTGCTTATTAATGGATACATGAGATGCATAGCAGGGAGAAGTCTTCGTTCTCCTCTCTCCTGCCCTTCACCTCCCTGGGATGCAAACATCTTGGGAGTGGGGCCGGGGTGCCTTGGGAGTGGCTGAGGGCTGGATACAGAGAGGGAAGTGGCAGGAGAGGTGTGGAGTGATCAAGCGGGAGGGGAGCTTGCTCTGTGCACCTCAAGGAGGAGGCAGCGCTGTGGAAGGGGGAATGTTTGAGCCCAGACACCTTGCTCTTTGCTGCCACGGAGGTGGCTTCCTGCTGTCAGTTTTACCGACCAGGGAAAGCCTATGGTGGCCAGAAGCAGTGGCTCCAGAAGTTACAGGCCCTCCCACAGCTAAAGGAGCAGAGGGCAGCCTGCTCTGCCACCTGGAGTGGAGAATTGCGAGAAGAGAAAAATAACTTAGAATCTAAAAGCAAATGTCCCGGGAAAGAAGCTTTATTTGCTAAATGTGACTTTGTTAAGATGAAAGGAGAAAAGTGAGCACATACTCATCCCTGGTGAAAGACAAAACAAGATAAGGGAGCCTGGGGGACGTCCCTGGTGGCCCAGTGGTTGAGATTTCATCCTTCCAATGCAGGGGGCCTAGGTTCGATCCCTGATTGGGGAACTAAGATCCTACATGTCCTGCAGCATGGCCAAATGATGTTTTGTTTTGTTTTTTAAGTTGGGGAGGCTGAGAATCTCCCCTCCCTGCAAAATGCCTGTTGAGTCAATGCAGGCAGTGATGTGGGCAATTTTGCTCACAATGCAGCTGAGTGCACATAGAGGTTCCCACCGTATCCCCAAGGCTTTTTAGCCAAAAACATTTCTGCTCTTCTCATAAACAAGGTCAGAGCTTGTGAGGAGCCTGTGTACCTGAATTCCCTTCAGCTGGTACTGTGAATCGACTGGCGCTGCTGCTGCTGCTGCTGCTGAGTCGCTTCAGTCGTGTCCAAACTGGTGAAGGCATCCATTAAACAAGAGTCACCACAATCCACCTGGACTCGAGAAGTTTGCACCTGGCCTAATTCTAGAATAGTGCTTCCACGCCTAAAACGCTATAGCACAGAATCCCAGGTATTTCCATCATGCTCCCAAGATGAGCCAGGGTTGCCTGACTAGGGTTCACAGCATCAGGAGACACACAAGACGGACAAGGTGTTGATTTGCAGTGCTAAACAGACCTGTCTGTAGGAACACACCTGTCCACAGGAAAGAGTGAAGTAGAAGAGCATGTCTGTGCCACCTGAGGGCAGAGGACTCAGAGGACTTCAGTAATCCCTCTTAAAAGGAATTAGCTAGAACAGGGCTTCCCAGGTGGTGCTAATGGTAAAGAACCTATCTGCCAATGCAGCAGACATAAAAGCCCGTGGGTTCCATCCCTGGGTCGGGAAGGTCCCCTGGAGGAGGAAATGCTGACCCGATCCAGTATTCTTGCCTGGGAAATCCCATGGACAGAGGAGCCTGGCAGGTTACAGTCCATGGGGTCACAAAGAGTTGGACACGACTGAAGCAACTTAGCACGTAGCGATAGAAGAAGCCCAGTTTGGTTCTGTTCTTCCGCATGACCCTAAGCTCAGATTCAGAGCAATCTAGAAGCATATTGATCCACGTTAAATAAGGCAAGCAGTTCCTTTCCTGCAGGAAAGGAATGTGTCTGTAGCCACATGGCTGCATTGACCATGTAGGCCCCCATTCAGGGTTCTGAGTTCAAGGAAATGACAGCCAGGGCCTGACCCTGTCCCTCTGATAACAAAATCATACTAATCCTCAGAGTCACCATCAGGGCTATCGGAATTCAAAGCAGGTGGCTCTGAGGAGGAAGGCTGCAGAAAAGGATCCAGTATTGGGGGTGTTTGGAGGGTCCAGATAGCTGGCTTTGGGTTTCAACCCACAATGTGTTTCAGTAGAAATTACCCCGCTGTGGGGCTGATAACTATGAACTTCTTGTGAGTTGAGAAAACTCTGCCAGGACCAGAGGCTGATCAAGACTTTATGGATCTTCAAGATTATGCAATTTTGAGGGCCCTCTTTAAGAAAAAGGAATGCGAGATTATGACTATAAAATTAGGCACAAGCCTTAGAGAGAGCTGGTGCAAGGGAGGAGCCCTGAAGCTTGCATTTCTTCAGTGTGTGTCATTCAGTCATGTCCGAGTCTTTGCGACCCTCTGGACACTAACCTGCTAGGCCCCTCTGACCATAGGATTCTACGGGCAAGAGTACTGGAGTGGGTTGCCATTTCCTCCTCCAGGGGATCTTCCCATCCCAGGGATGGAACCCATGTGTTTTGCATTGGCAGATGGATTCTTCACCACTGCGACACCTGGAAAGAAAGATCTTTTGTTGTGGTTGTTCAGTTGCTAAGTTGTGTCCGACTCTTTATGACCCCATGGACTGCAGCATGCCAGTCCTCCGCATCTCTCACTATCTCCTGGAGTTTGACCATGTTTATGTCCATTGAGTCGGTGATGCGATCCAACCGTTCATTCTCTGAAAGGCATCAATAAAACACTTCGAACAGGCTTGAGGCTTTGCCTAGCAAAATATCTATGTGTCTGGCCAGGGGCAGCCTCTTCTATTTCTATGAATGCTGTCTTCAGTTCCAATAGCAGTTATCAGTGTCATTTCTCAGTGTGAATGCTGGCTAAACCCATGCCTGCCAGGTCAAATAATGCTCTTACTCAGTAATGTTTCCGTCTTCAGATATTTGCAGATTTGTATCTTGTTCATCCTCGTATCCTTTGCCAAAGAATGCAAGGTTGGCTCCCTAAATGAATCTGGCTTTCTTACTTCCTGAGTTATTCTTTGTCTACCTTTTAAGAATATATTTGAGAAGCTTATCATTAGCTTTGAAATATCATGAAATTTGACATCATCTCTACTCTTCCTACCAACTTCATCCCCAAATACTTGCAACAAGTTAAAGAAAATATATGAGCACAGGAGCCCCTGGCTCCTTTGTCAAGAGTCGTCTAACAACTAAGGAATGTCTTCTTCCTATTTTCACAAGTCCAAAGGAATGGAACAAATGGAAGGAATCTATGCATAAATGAAAAATGAGCTACATCACTTGCAGACATATATTTGCAACTGACAAAGGCAGTGTGTGTGTGTGTGTGTGTGTGTGTGTGTGTATTTAGCCATGGTGGCTCAGATAGGAAAGAATCTGCCTGCAATGTGGGAGACCCAGATTCGATCCTTGGGTTGAGAAGATCCCCTGGAGAAGGGAACACACTCCAGTACTTTTGCCTGGAGAATTCCATGGAGAGAGAATCCTGGCAGGCTACAGTCCATGGGGGTCACAAAGAGTCAGACATGACTGAGCAACTAACAATAATGAAACTGATGGTGAGATATAGAGGGAATATTCAAGTGCCAACAATGGCACAATACAACGGGGCTTTACTTTCAAACTTTTGCCTTGCTTAGTAAATTTCAAATCTATAATTAGATTAAGTGTTTAAAAATTGCCCTCTGAACAGTGCTGCCATGGTGACATTAGTCTTAGCATCCCTCTTTAACAAAGGAGGTGGTATGTCATGTGACTCAATTCTTGTTGACATGGATGACATGATAATCTGACCGAGAAACACTCAGGGGTTCAGCTCTTGAATCCACAGCTGCCCTGACTCCTGCTGCCTTCGGGAGATTAAGGGAGTGAAGGCTCTTCTCCGATGCCTTTGTGACTTAGTCTCTTGGAAACTTGAGAAAGATCCCTCAGAAGCTGGCTACTTCTTGTCTTAGGAGTCTAGGGAAAGGAGAAATTCCCTAGCCAGAAGGCTGGAGGGAGTATCCCAAAACACAATCAACACAAGTAAGGCAGCAGCTCTCCTGGTAAGCTCTACTGGTGAGCAAAGGGTCCTGGGGAGAGTTTTGTGTGCTCCTTGCCCTGTAGGAAATAAGAAGGTGTATACTCTGATTGGCCTTCCCCGGTGGCCCAGTCAGTAAAGAATCCACCTGCAATGTGGGAGACTTGGGCTTGATCCCTGGGTTGGGAAGATGCGCTGGAGGAGGGCATGGCAACCCACTCCAGTATTCTTGTCTAGAGAAACCCATGGACAGAGGAGCCTGGCAGGTTACAGCCCGTGGGGTCGCAAAGAGATGGACACAACTGAGCGACTAAGCAGATACTCTGATAAGGGAGAGGCTACCCACTCCAGTATTCTGGCCTAGAGAATCCCATGGACTGTATAGTCCATGGGGCCGCAAAGAGTAAGACACGACTGAGCGACTTTCACTTTTACTTTTCTCTCTGATAAGTTTGGGAAATTCATCATAGTCTATAAAGTTCCCTCTTGGAAGGTCCCAGTTATCGCTACCATAATAAACAGTCTAAGAGATCTGGCAGCAAAGACATCCTTTAACTTTGAATCCCAAGATGTTTAACCATTCTGGACTACAAAGCCGCCTGCCACCTCCTTGCAACTCCTATTCAGTCCTCTGACTAATATTTCGCATGACCCCATTAAGGACACTTCTGCAGATTCTAATTGGTGTGGGGTGGAGAGGTTCCACGTGCTCCAAGAAAAAAACATGTTATGATTTTAATACTCCACTTGACTGTGAGTTGTACTTTGGGGACATGCAGATAACTGGCCAGCCTTTGGGATTTCAAAGTGCCCGCAAGGAGTCAGCCACAAAAAAATGGATTTCCTTTTGTTTCTTTGTATCTTTGAAGTGTTAGTCGTTCAGTCGTGTCCAACTCTTTGTGACCCCATGGACTGTAGGCTCTTCTGTCCATGGAATTTTCCAAAGAATACTAGAGTGGGTTGCCATTCCCTCCTCCAGGGGATCTTCCTGACCCAGGGATCAAACCCTGGTCTCCTACACTGCAGGCAGATTCTTCACCCCTGAGCCACCAGGGAAGCCCCTTGTTTCTTTATGTGCACCTCATTCCCAGAAGGATTAGAATGAGTTTGCAAAGATACATCCACACACCCTCACACAAATTAACATGAATTAAAAGTAGATGGAAAAGAAAAATAAAGATAAGCTTCAAAGAAGTAGCCTGATGAAATCATTTACTTATATGAGTTTTCATCTATTTTTAGAAACCACAAATGAAATGTACACAGACCCACAGGTGCAGAATCTTGTTTCTGCTTCAGAATTAAAAGTATGTTTTAAAATATGCTTCATGTTTGACCCTGGAAATCAATTAGGCTCTCCCTGAATCTAGTTTTACTCACACCATTTTTATAATTCCTTTTAAAGAATTATAATGACAATTATAATTAAAAGAATTATAATTAACAATATTAATTCTGCCTCTCAAGATCTCTTTCTCCTTTCCTGTTGCTCATTAGGGCTATGATTTAACTGCCCATAAGTGAGGTTATAAGTTTTCTTCATCTAGAAGGTAGCTGACTGATCCCACGTCGCTCCACTTTACAATGGTCTGTCTATTTGTTCTATTCTCTCTCCCCTACCAGGCGGTAAGCTCAACATCAGTGGAGATTTTACCTTATTCTGTCTCTGTGCTCCCAGAGCTGAGTCTAAATAATTCCTCGGGCAATGCTTTTGAATCAACATGCATTGACATGAATGGATGATTTCTGCTATAATTACATCTTCAGTTGAACCATGATTTACATCCACCCCATCTTGCAAACATAGCGGACAGAACCCTGTGCCTGAAGGGTTTTGAAAATACGTTCATCTGAAACTCCTGACTAGGGCATTTTCTCCCTTAATGACATTTGCAAAGTGATAGATTGGCTGTTGGAATTACTTAACCGGGGCTATTGAAGAGCAAAACGTATTTGTATGAAGGAGAAGAAGCAGGCCACCAGTAGCTGTTGCAGCAGTTGGGTGGACCCACGCAGCGGAAATAGGAAACACGCACAGTGTATTTTGGAAAGAAGAAAATTGAAATAAAGCAGAAAAAATAAATATGGAGCCAGCAGTGCTCTATGTGGGCTGAAAGTTTGATCTTGGGGAAGAGAATAATAGAAAGGAAGGAGAGAAAGAATTTACTGCAGTCTTAGTAGGGAGGAAAGGGTGATTTGATTCATGGTGAGACCCATCCAGGAGACAGGGAATTCACATCATTTCAGGCTCCCTCAAATGCTATGTTTAGATACGGTCTGTGTTAGCATACCTGTGGCAATGAGGGTATTTGGCTCACAATGTGTTTTGAATTTTAAGATGAAGAGAATTTCCTAAGATTTGCCCATTTTAAAGATGAAATATTATAGGACTAAAATTGAGAAGAGCCACTTTCCTGTGGTTACAGTCAAATGCGTATCATTCCGACTGGGAGTAGTGGATGCCTGTACATGGTGTTTCAGAGTCCACACGAGGGTATGGATAGTTAAACCTACCTTTTGTAACTGTGGGTATTAACTTGTCTAAAGTCCAATATCCTGGGGACGCTCTCTTAACTAGCCCTTTGGCACAGTGCTTTGCTTTGTTTTCAATATCTGAAGAAATGATCCGTGACCTCCTAGCGCTGTGGTTGGTCAAAATATACATTTAATGAGTTTCTTCACCAACGCCCATCAGGATTTTGGTCAGTTAGGTTCTGACACTCAGTTCTCTCCACTTGCACACATGGGCTGGCAACTTGCTCTGCAGGAGGCTGGGTGATGGTGTCTCATATGATACAGGAGGAGAAGACTGTCTTTGATCTCAAGGAATCTGCATTCCACTGCTGGGAGGCCACGTGGATGGGGATGGAGGGAGGAAATATAGTAAAAAAAAAATGATAATAATATTCATACTCAAAACCCATGACCAACCATGGTGCCAGGAAGAATGTGATGAGCGTTAAGTGAGGCCTTAACAAAGAGTGGAGGAGAGTCCAAGAAGGAAAGACTAGGTCCATTCGAGGAGCTGGGAAAGGCCTTGGGCATTGGAGAAAAACCTAGAGAATGAATAGGACTTTAATGTCGGGATGGGGAGGAGCAGCCTTCAGAGATTCAGGAGCATGGCAGACACAGGGGTGCACCCGAAAGGAAGGGCAGGGAGGCCCAAAGTGGGCAGAGGGGTTGAGTCTTTCATGGGTGAGTGGGGTTGGGAGTCGGGAGAGATGACCAGAGTCCAGGAGATACTGATGGCGGAAGACACTTTCTGAGCACTCACCAAAGGCCGAGTCATTCTAGGTGCCTCTTAGTTCTCACAACTACTGGCTCTCCAGTGAGCTTTCTTATTCACTTTGTTTGAGAAATAGGTCTGTAGAGTCAGAGCTATGGTTTTTCTAGTAGTCAAGTACAGATGTGAGAGTTGGACCGTAAAGAAGGCTGAGTGCTGAAGAGTTAATGCTTTTGAACTGTGGGGCTGGAGAAGACTCTTGAGAGTCCCTTGAACTGTAAGGAGATAAAACCAGTCAATCCTACAGGAAATCAATGATGAATATTCATTGGAAGGACTGATGCTGAAGTTCCAATCATTTGGCCACCTGATGCGAAGAGCTGACTCATTGGAAAAGACCCTGATGTTAAGAAAGATTGAGAACTGGAAGAAAAGGGGATGACAGAGGATGAGCTGACTGTGGCTCAGTTCATGAACTCCTTATTGCCAAATTCAGGCTTAAATTGAAGAAAGTAGGGAAAACCACTAGACCATTCAGATGTGACCTAAATCAAATCCCTATGATTATACACTGGAAGTGACAAATAGATTCAAGGGATTAGATCTGAAGAACTATGGAAGGAGGTTCATGACATTGTACAGGAGGCAGACATCAAGACCATCTCCAAGAAAAAGAAATGCCAAAAGGCAAAATAGTTGTCTGAGGAGGCCTTACAAATAGCTGAGAAAAGAAGAGAAGCTAAAGGCAAAGGAGAAAAGGAAAGGAATACTTATTTGAATGCAGTGTTCCAATGAATAGCAAGGAGAGATAAGAAAGCCTTCCCGAGGGATGGGGTGGGGAGGGAGGTGGGAGGGAAGGTCAGGATGGGAAACACATGTATACCCATGGCTGATTCATGTGAATGTATGGCAAAAACCACCACAATATTGTAAAGTAATTAGCCTCCAATTAAAATAAATTTAAAAAAAGAAAGCCTTCCTCAGTGATCAATGCAAAGAAATAGAGGAAAACAATAGAATGGGAAAGACTAGAGATCTCTTCAAGAAAACTGAGATACCAAGGGAACATTTCATGCAAAAATGGGTACAATAAAGGACAGAAACGGTATGGACCTAACAGAAGCAGAAGATATTAAGAAGAGGTGGCAAGAATACACAGAACTGTACAAAAAAGATCTTCACGACCCAGATAATTATGATGGTGTGATCACTAATCTAGAGCCAGACATCCTGGAATGTGAAGTCAAGTGGGCCTTAGGAAGCATCACTACGAACAAAGCTAGTAGAGGTGATGGAATTCCAGTTGAGCTCTTTCAAATCCTGAAAGATGATGCTATGAAAGTGCTGCACTCAATATATCAGCAAATTTGGAAAACTCAGCAGTGGCCACAGGACTAGAAAAGGTCAGTTTTCATTCTAATCTCAAAGAAAGGCAGTGCCCAGAAATGTTTAAACTACCACACAATTGCACTCATCTCACATGCTAGTAAAGTAATGCTCAAAATTCTCCAAGCCAGGCTTCAACAATACGTGAACTGTGAACTTCCAGATGTTTAAGCTGGTTTTAGAAAAGGCAGAGGAACCAGAGATCAACATCTGTTGGATCATCTAAAAAGCAAGAGAGTTCCAGAAAAACATCTACTTCTGCTTTATAGAATATGCCAAAGCCTTTGACTGTGTGGATCACAATAAACTGTGGAAAATTCTTCAAGACATGGGAATACCAGACCACCTGACCTGCCTCTTGAGAAATCTGTATGCAGGTCAGAAAGCAGTAGTTAGAACTGGACATGGAAAAACAGACTGGTTCCAAATAGGAAAAGGAGTATGTCAAGGCTGTATATTGTCACCCTGCTTATTTAACTTCTATGCAGAGTACATCATGAGAAACGCTGGACTGGAAGAAACACCAGCTGGAATCAAAATTTCCGGGAGAAATATCAATAACCTCAGATATGCAGATGACACCACCCTTATGGCACAAAGTGAAGAACTAAAGAGCCTCTTGATGAAAATGAAAGAGGAGAGTGAAAAAGTTGGCTTAAAACTCAACATTCAGAAAACTAAGATCATGGCATCTGGTCCCATCACTTCATGGCAAATAGATGGGGAAACAGTGAAAACAATGACAGACTTTATTTTGGGGGCTCCAAAATCACTTCAGATGGTGACTGAAGCCATGAAATTAAAAAACATTTACTCTTTGGAAGAAAAATTATGACCAACATAGACAGCATATTAAAAAGCAGAGGCATTACTTTGCCAGCAAAGGTCCGTCTAGTCAAGGCTATGGTTTTGCCAGTAGTCATGTATGGATGTGAGAGTTGGACTATAAAGAAAGCTGAGCACTGAAGAACTGATGCTTTTGAACTGGGGTGGTGGAGAAGACTCTTGAGAGTCCCTTGGACTGCAAGGAGATCCAACAAGTCCATCCTAAAGGAGATCAGTCCTGAATATTCATTGGAAGAACTGATGTTGAAGGTGAAACTCCAACACTTTGGCCACCTGATGCGAAGAGCTGATTCGTTGGAAAAGACGCTGATGCTGGGAAAGATTGAAGGCAGGAGGAGAAGGGGATGGCAGAGGATGAGAAACGGACATGAGTGTGTATAAACTCCAGGAGTTGGTGATGGACAGGGAGGCCTGGTGTGCTACAGTTCACGGGGTCACAGAGAGTCAGATAGGACTGAGCGACTGAACTGAACTGAACTGAGGACGAGATGGCTGCACTGTATCACTGATTCAATGCACATGAGTCTGGGCAAACTCTGGGAGATAGTGAAGGACAGGGAATCCTGACATGCTCCAGGCCCTGGGGTTGCAAAGAACTGGACACAACTTAGCGACTGAACAACACCAAAGTAATGAGAAGTCACTGAAGGTTTTGCTTGAGCTGCACTTGAGTATCATCCCAGGAGGAAAGTTATGTGACTTGTCAGAAGGGTATTTTGAGAGTCTGGGAGAAGGGAATGGGGAACTGGAGCAGAGCAGGGGCAGGAGAGAGGGAACGAGCCACCCACACCTGGGCTGAGCCTAGATTAGGCAGGAGTGAGGGGGTGTCTGGACAGGCAGGTGGGAGAAGGGGACACCATTGTTTGGAACCAAAAATCAGAAGCAGTTTGATATATGGAGAACAGTGGGAGTTAAGTTTTGGGCTAGTCTGTTCTGAGCAGTTCTCTAAGGGAGGTGAACCTGGGGATGCTGGAAACACAGACTGAATCTCAGAGGAGCCACAAGTAAAGAAATGGGACTTGGGATGGTCAAGAGTAAGGCCACGGGTGCTGAGAGAGAATAAAGAGAAATAAGAGAGGCTACAAGTAAGACCCTGGGGGATATGACTGGGGGTGGGAAGGGGAGGAACAGGAGTCCACCAAGCAGAAAGCGAGTGGATAATCAGGGCAGCCAAGGGAAGACCATAGAGTCTTCTGACCCAGTAGCAACAGACAGAAAGAACTTTCTGAAAACACTGTCACTAATATCCCCCTGGCCTACACGTCAGAGAACAGAAGAACATGTTTGGAAGCTGAAGGATAGAAGCAGCAGAGAGTCTGAAGAAAAGATGGGGGAGAGGGGCTGTGTAGCTCCCTACCAACTCGCCCTCCAGATAAAAAGTCAGAGGAATTGAGATTATCATTTGACTGGTAAATCAGAGTGTCAGAGGCTTGGAGGATGAGTGAGTGAGTAAGTGAAAGTCACTCAGTCATGTCCGACTCTTTGGAGTATACAGTCCATGGAATTCTCCAGGCCAGAATACTGGAGTGGGTAGTCTTCCCTCCTCCAGGGGAGCTTCCCAATCCAGGGATAGAACCCAGGTCTCCCACATTGCAGGCAGATTCTTCACCAGCTGAGCCACCAGGAAAGCCCAAGAATCCTGGAGTGGGCAGCCTATCCCTTCTCCAGAGGATCTTCCCAATCCAGGAATTGAACTGGGGTCTCCTGCATTGCAGGTGGATTCTTTACCAGCTGAGGGAGGGCTTGGAGGAGGGCTGCTTCTAAATCAGTTAATGGTACAAGTTTCTTTTCTTTTATTTCCTGGTTTAATATCAATAACCTCAGATATGCAGGTGACACCACCCTTAGGGCAGAAAGTGAAGATGAACTAAAAAGCCTCTTGATGAAATGAAAGAGGAGAGTGAAGAAGTTGGCTTAAAGCTCAACATTCAGAAAACGAAGATCATGGCATCTGGTCCCATCACTTCATGGGAAATAGATGGGGAAACCGTGGAAACAGTGTCAGACTTTATTTTGGGGGGCTCCAAAATCACTGCAGATGGTGATTGTAGCCATGAAATTAAAAGACGCTTACTCCTTGGAAGGAAAGTTATGATCAACCTAGATAGTATATTCAAAAGCAGAGACATTACTTTGCCAACAAAGGTCCATCTAGTCAAGGCTATGGTTTTTCCAGTGGTCATGTATGGATGTGAGAGTTGGACTGTGAAGAAAGCTGAGCGCCGAAGAATTGATGCATTTAAACTGCGGTGTTGGAGAAGACTCTTGAGAGTCCCTCGGACTGCAAGGAGATCCAACCAGTCCATTCTAAAGGAGATCAGTCCTGGGTGTTCTTTGGAAGGAATGATGCTAAAGCTGAAACTCTAGTACTTTGGCCACCTCACGTGAAGAGTTGACTCATTGGAAAAGACTCTGATGCTGGGAGGGATTGGGGGCAGGAGGAAAAGGGGACGACAGAGGATGAGATGGTTGGATGGCATCACCGACTCGATGGACATGGGTTTGAGTAAACTCCGGGAGTTGGCAATGGACAGGGAGGCCTGGCGTGCTGCAGTTCATGGGGTCGCAAAGAGTCGGGCATGACTGATAGACTGAACTGAACTCTGAACTGAAGTATGCTTAACCCATTTCCTTTCCTTTTATAGTCAACGAAGTTATTCCATAATTTCACATACATCATGATTTTAAAATGTGTTAGTTGCTCATTCATGTCCAACTGTTTGCTACCCCTGGACTGTAGCCCACCAGGCTCCTCCATCCATGGGATTCTCCAGGCAAGAGTACTGGAGTGGGTTGTTATGCTCTTCTCCAGGGGATCTTGCCAACCCAGGGATCAAACTCGGGTCTCCTGCCCTGCAGGCAGATTCTTTACCATCTGAGTCTCTGCTTAGCTTGGAAATTGGTTATATGTGTACCCAAAGGAAGATTCTATCAACTCAGGGCCCCTGGGAACAGGATAAATACCTCGTCTTTGCAAGTTCTGTGATTTAGCTTTCTGAGACACTCTGGATAAAGTACAAGTTCTTTCTTGAACGTATTTCCAGTAAAAAAGGAAAGACAATGCAGTGTCCAGATTTGCTAATTACTGCCATGATTAAAGCAAGACTTTTCAAGTTGATTTTTTGTATAAGATCAGCAACCTTTTGAACACAAAAGGGCTTGGCAGATAGTTTCAGTGACGCAGAGTGAGCAAGCAAGCAAGACCAGGCCCTTCAGAACAATTCCTTGCCGCTGGCTTCGAACTTACAGTTTAAAGTTTGTTTTGCTGGGAAGATCTTCCACTTTTTTTGGTGCTGTAATAGGATTAAGCAAAACGTGTGTGTGTGTTAGTCACTCAGTCATGTCCGACTCTTTCCAACCTCATGGACCTCTTTTCAGGTTCTTCTGTCCTTGGAATTTTCCAGGCAAGAATACTGTAGTGGGTAGTTATTCCCTTCTCCAGGGGATCTTCCTGACTCAGGGATGGAACTCGGGTCTCCTATATTGCAGGCAGATTCTTTACCATCTGAGCCATCAGGGAAACACCAAGCAAAAGTTAAGCAACACCTAAAATGCTACTTTATAGGAGTTTTGAAAAATATGTCAGTAGATTTTTTTTTTTAATCAAAGTCTTAATTTGTTTAGAAAAAAATCAAGTGAGTAATCTTTTGGAAACTTCTGGATAAGAGAATGCAAACATCTAATAACTGTTCTTTTTTTCAACTTTTTGTTGAGGTATAGCTGATAACTATATTGAACAGTAAAAGGATAAACATGAAGATGTAAAAGAGGACCTCAAAATCATAAAATGTAGGGGAGGGGAGGGAAAAAAATGTAGATTTTTTTTTCCAGAGTGCGTTTGAGAAGAGTTCTTGGAGCCCCAGAGAAAAAAAATGATGAGAGGGAAGTGAGGAAAGCCGTAAGGCAAATAGCGGTGGAAAACCTGCAAAGACAGGGCCGCCTGTGAAGAGCACCAGGCAGTCTCAGGAAGAGATTTTGAACTTGGTACGGACACTCTTGGATGTGAATTTCAGGTGGGCAGACGCCCTCGGGTGAGATGCCCTGACCATCAAAGCCTCAGGGTATCTTCTGTGGCTTACAGGAAGCAATCAACAGAGGCTGGTCCCTTCCCTCCCCATTCCCCACCCTCCTTCACTGCTCCCTTACCATCACTCCCCACCCCAAGGGCAACACAAGGTTTTTCTGTAAGGCAGCTGGTGAAAAAAGGCATAAATAAAAAGCCAGACTTGAAAGTGGAATTCCTGCATTGGAGTCTTCACTTCTGCGCTGTGTGATCCTCTGAAAGTTATCTAACCTCTTAGTTACCTAGCCTCTTAGCTTCTTATCAGTAAACCTGGAGAAATTCCAACTTACAAGAAAACAGGAGAGCCCAATGAGCTGGTTTTTGTAAAAATGTGGGGAAACCACGTCTGTTTCTGAATCAGTAGGGAACTGGCATTCTCAAAATGACCCTCCGTTCCTCCCTGAGGACCTAATTCCCTTTTTATACAATTATGCTTTTGAAAAACTTACTTTATAAAGAAACTCACAATTCCACAGTCTAGGTTACCCCCCGTACAAAATCTGTAGGCTGCTTTTTATTTTTATTTTTTTTAATTTTTAAAAGGGATTATACCCCTGTAACAACTCAAACTTTGATGGAGGAGAGTTTAGTTTCAGCAAGATTAGCTTACTGTGCCTCCCTTTAGAAATGACTGCAGCTCTCAATGCAAATTGAATCAGAAATTACTCTTGTAACTTTTTCAGAGATCCTTCATTCTTTTCTTTTAAAAGTACATAGACACATTCAAAAGGTAACTTTCTCCTAGGTTTTACAAGCAGAGGAGTGTGACAGAGAAGGACTATGAACTTGGCATACCATTGAACTACGCTCTGGAATTTGGGTGGGTCTAGGAAAAAAAGTACAGACTTCAGTGGAAAACATATATGGGTGTGGGAGAAACCTCTGTAAACTATAAATTGACTACATACTGCACAGGCTGAAACGGAAAGAAACCGCAAGGCTCCCAAACTCCAAAAAGAGGAGACAGGGTGAATTTGGCAGGGAAGGAACACCAGGTGCCCTTGGGAGGTGGGGATGTTTGCAGTTAGCAATAGTCTTAACTGGCTCTTTGGGACCCAGTAGTCAAAAGCACCTATGATGGTGTCCAGCAGTTACCTGTTCTAGGACCTGCTCATAAGGTTCTCCAACACCTGACTTCACTCCCCCGTTTTGTTGCTTCTAGACTCATCCCACCTTATTGCCTTTGTCTGCAGGGTCTCTTCCCTGAAAACTCTCGTTTCTTTCCTTTTTCAATCAGAATCTCATTATCCATCCTTCAAGACCCTTCAAGTCATGTTAGGCTTGGGTTTTTCCTCCACTCCTCAAGCCTGACTGCTGCGCTTCCTAAATTTCATTTTCTTGAGGCTGAGTCAAACCAAGAGTGTGTCTCTGCCACTGAGACCTAATCACATATCAGTGTCCTGATGTGGACAGTTGTTAGGTGCAGTTCCTGCCTTCTTCCCCATCAGATTACCAGCCCCTGGACTGTGGAGGTCACGTCACACTTGACTGAGTAAAAGCCAGCTGACTACCCTCTGCAGAGTCCCATTTTTCACCTTGAATTGGGCACATTCATCTCACTATTTGCCATCCCAGTCTGATACCAGTTGAGCTTTATCATCCCTCTTCTGTAAAAGAAGGAAGCTGAAAATGAAGGAGAATAAACCCCTTGTTCAAAGTCACCAGCCTAACCACTTTTCCTAAGGCATCTCACTTCCTCACCAAGGTGATCCCATTAGGTCGACCCTGTCTCCAGCTTTCAGACTTTAAGTAACCTGTCCCTCCCTGCCACTGTTGTAACCCGAAGACCTGAGATTTGAACCCAAGTCTGTGTGTGGCTCCAACCCTACCCATTTACACTTGATCACATGGCTTCCCTGTCATAGAATGCTCAAGACAAACGTAGCATAAAATAGTAATAAATGAATACATGATGAATGATCCATCTCATTTTGTCAGAACTAAGGGACTATGACAAAACCCTGAAATTTGACCACAGAAGTAGTATTCCCTTGCCCTCTCTCCACCTTTCTTTATATAAATAATTATAAATACATATATAGAGAGTGTATATGTATGAGTGTGTATATATATATGTGTGTATGTGTGTGTGTGTGTGTACAAAAAATATATATAAATATTGAAAGCAAAAGGAGAAAGGGCTGGCAGAGGATGAGATGATTGGATGACAGCACCAACTCAATGGACATGAACTTGAGCAAACTCCTGGAGATAGTGGAGGACAGAGAAGCCTTCCATGCTGTAGTCTATGAGGTCACAAAGAGACATGACTTTGTCACTGAACAATAATATGAGCATATTAAAAATATAAATATTAAAATTATACATATTATATTTTCAATACCTTTTTTAGGGCAACTTTGGGTTTACAATAGGCTCACTCTAGTGGTTCAGACAGTAAAGCATCTGTCTGCAATGCAGAAGACCCAGGTTCAATCCCTGGGTTGGGAAGATCCCCTGGAGAAGGAAATGGTAGCCCACTCCAGTATTCTTACCTGGAAAATCCCATGGATCTCGGAGCCTGGTAGGCTACTGTCCATGGGGTCGAAAAGAGTTGGACACGACTGAGGTACTTCACTTTCACTTTAGGTTTACAACAGAATTGAGAGTGAAGTTCAGAGGTTTCTCATTCACTGCCTGCTCCCACACAAGCACAGATTTCCATATAATTAACATTGTTCACCAGATGGTAGATCTTTTTTTTTTTTTTAATCAAGGATGAACATACACTGATCCATCCTAACTACCCCCAATCCACAGATGGTCATAGGGCTCACCCCTGGTGTTGAACATTCTGTGGGTTAGGACACGTGTGATGGTGTGTAGCCATCATTATAATATCTTGTAGAGTGTTTTCCAGAGAAGGGAAAGGCTACCCACTCCAGTATGCTTGCTGGGAAATCCCATGGACAGAGGAGCCCGGGGGGGCCTACAGTCCATGGGGTTGCAAAGAGTCAGACATGACTTAGTGACTAAGCTACCACCACCAGAGTATTTTCACTGCCCTAAAAATCCCTCAGACTTCCCTATTCATTCTTCCCTTCCCTAATTTCTGGCAACTCCTGTTCTTTTTCTGTTTCCATAGTTTTTCCTGTTCCAGAATGTCATGCAGCTGGAATCAGGCAGTAAGCAGCCTTTTCAGACTGGCTTCTTACACCTAGTACTATATACACTGAAGTCTTCTTCATGTCTTTGCAGGGCTTGATAGCTCATTCTCCCTGTGTATTTATGAGAGTATCAAGACAATACTTGACTCCTCACTTTAAAGTAATAGGCTAAAAAGATGTAGCAGCACGTCAATGTTTAAGAGAGTGCGTAACTATTTTATCACCTGAGTCACCTATACGTCCATACCTGCCATGTGCCTCATAAAGAACTTCAAATGTACCAGATATGTTTCTATCCCAATTTTGTGAATAGCTGAAGATGCTTCTGAGTGGCAGCATGGCTCTCGTCTCATGGAGCCAAGTTCCCAGCGGCCCCAGGAAACACCAGAAGCAGCTGGTGTCTTAGCTGCAAGAACTTCCATCTTTCTCCATCTTTTCAGTGACAAAACTGAACAGGCCATCTTCCCAGAACGGTGTTCTTACAAAACTGCTGTACATGCTTAGATGAGCTCACATTTGGAGTTCAGGCTCTCTTTGCTTTATCTTGAAAATTCACTTCATAGAAAGTTAAAGCTTCACGGGGTATCAGAGAAATCAGTGTGAACTCCTCTCCTATTACAGATAAGGAAATGGAAGCCTGGGGGTCATGTGACTCAGCTGGGGTTTTGCAGCACGTGGTGGAGCTGATGGTGCTTGAGGCCTGTCACCAGGGCTCCTCTTATCCCAGGAGGAACCCAAGAGGAAAAGGTGAGCCCGAGCTCAGAGGGACGCCCAATAACTGAACTGTCTTATAATTTGGAGACAAAGGAGAGGAGTGAATGGAAAGAATCAGAAAATCAGTTAAACATTTGCAGTTTTTCTATAAAAAGATGGAGGAGTCCTACTTTTCCTAAACTGTTGACATTTGTCAACATGTCCTTCTCTGAACTCTCATTCCAAACAGAAGTCCTATAAGACATGCTGTTGTTCGTCATTGTTCACTTGCTAAGCTGTGTCCAACTCTTTGCAACCCCGTGGACTGCAGCACACCAGGCTTCCCTGTCCTTTACTATCTACTGGACTTTGCTCAAACTCAGGTTCATTGAGTTGGTGATGCCATCCAACCATCTCATTCTCTGATTGTCCCCTTCCCCTCCCACCTTCAATCTTTCCCAGCATCAGAGTCTTTTCCAATGAGTCATCTCTTCGCATCAGGTGGCCAAAGTATTGGAGCTTCAGCTTCAACCTCAGTCCTTCCCATGAATATTCAGGGTTGATCTCC
Source organism: Oryx dammah (assembly GCF_014754425.2). Lineage (NCBI taxonomy): Eukaryota > Metazoa > Chordata > Mammalia > Artiodactyla > Bovidae > Oryx > Oryx dammah. The sequence continues at coordinate 6,822,711 of NW_024070186.1, read as the reverse complement.
TTGCTGTACAAGGGACTCTCAAGAGCCTTCTCCAACGCCACAGTTCGAAAGCATCTCTTTGGCGCTCAGCCTTCGTAATGGTCCAACTCTCACATCCATACGTGACTACTGGAAAAACTACAGCTTTGACTATAAGCCATGTTAGTCTTTTTTCTAATCGAGAAGAGGTCAGCCTGTGTGCTGCGGCCCTGGCTGCTGGACCCGGTCCTTGTTACCGTGTGCAGATTGACCACATCCTGTCCTGAGGTCACTGTGGGAATGAACTGCTCAGGGAAGAAATGTCTGTAGAATGCACTGGCAGATCCAAGTAAAGAAGGTGTGCAAGATCCAGCCGACGTCATGGGAAGTTTCTAGCACGTTATCATTTGTTTGAAATATTTATCCACCACAAGCATCTGTGTGAAATATTTATCCACCACACAAGCGTCTGTTTTTAAAACCTGACTTTAAAAACTGACCACAAAACCTGTGGCTTAGTGCCAGGATCAGACCCAGGAGGGAAAGTATGAAACCCTAGGACAGCTCTGAGAGTTGCTAAAATGTAACGTTTTCACAAGTAATTTCTCAAGGTCCCAAAACCCTCCAGATATACATCAAGAGAGAGCAAGAACTCCTGGTGTCCCCTAGCACCTCTAAAGAATAAGATAACCCTGTGATGCCTCCCCGGAGAAGGCAGTGGCACCCCACTCCAGTACTCTTGCCTGGAAAATCCCAAGGACAGAGGAGCCTGGTAGGCTGCAGTCCATGAGGTCTCTAGGAGTCAGACACCATTGAGTGACTTCACTTTCACTTTTCACTTTCATGCATTGGAGAAGGCAATGGCACCCCACTCCAGTGCTCTTGCCTGGAAAATCCCATGGATGGAGGAGCCTGGTGGGCTGTAGTCCATGGGGTCGCTAGGAGTCAGACACCATTGAGCAATTTCACTTTCACTTCTCACTTTCAAGCATTGGAGAAGGAAATGGTAACCCACTCCAGTGTTCTTGCCTGGAGAATCCCAGGGATGGGGGAGCCTGGTGGGCTGCCTTCTATGGGGTCACACAGAGTTGGACATGACTGAAGCGACTTAGCGGCAGCAGCAGCAGTGCTAACTCCCAGGCCTCGGTGGTGGTGCTGCTTGGCAGTTATTTTTGTCAAATAGGGCTTCCCTGGTGGCTCAGACAGTAAAGAATCTGCTGGCAATTTGAGAGACCCAAGTTCAACCCCTGGGTCAGGACCCACTCCAGTATTCTTACCTGAAAAATTTTATGGACAGAGGAGTCTGGTGGGCTACAGTTCATGGGATTGCAAAGAGTAGGACATGACTGAACAACTCACACTTTCAGTATTTCAGCTTAAAAAAAAAAGTCTGGGTCTGTATCAGATATAATTATCTTATGACGCAAGGGGACAGTATTTTATGCACACAGACCAAGCCTTGTGTTAGATGCATTCCTGGCCCATGGGCTCTGTCCTTGGATGTGGGCTGGGGCTGCTGGGGTGGGGACAGAGGCCCCTGTTCCATGTCCAGGTTCCGCCTCCAGGGTGGAGGGCACTTGTGACCCACGCCCTGGGCTCTGACGTGAGCAGAAAGCCTAGAGGTGTGGATCACAAACCAGCCTCCCGGCACCTCACACTTCCTCTCTGCAGAGCCAGGTTTCTTCATCACTTCCCCACATGGCTGGGATCTTCAGCTGAGCTGGGACCGGAACCTAGACTCCAGGTAAGACCCCAGAGTGCTTTCCACTGATCACCAGGGTGGTAGAAAAGGAAGGGAAAATAAAACACCCTCAAAGGACCAGGGGATTTCTGGAAGATCCAACCAGAGTGATGGACCTCAGGCACGATTTTTTTTCCTTACCCTCTTTAATTTTAACTTGTATATATCTTACTGATTTGAAGAAAACTCTCACTTTGGAAACCTCCAGTGCTTAAAAATGAATAAGCTCCACTGTGCGCGCTTGCTCAGCAGCTTCAGTTGTGTCTGACTCCTTTGCAACCCCAAGGAGTCTTTCCCACCAGACTCCTCTGTCCTCGAGATCTTCCGGGCAAGGATGGTGGAGTGGGTTGCCATGCCCTCCTCCAGGGGATCTCCCTGATTCAGCGCCTGAACCTGTGTCTCCTGCATTGTAGACGGATTCTTCACCCATTGAGAAACCTGGGAAGCCCAAGCGCTACTCTGTGATGCTGTAAAGAAAATATTCATTTTTGTCAGAAAAGCTAGCAATTAAGACTTGTATCCTATGTTGTAAAACTGAAATCTCAATTTATCTGCATAAACAAAGACCTTGGTATATAAAACTAAAATACAGTTCCCCAGGCCAAAGCCTCCTTTCAACAGTACTTCACTGAACATGCTTTCATGAAGAGCAATTAGCTATTAATCCAGATTATATTTATATGTAAATAATTTGCAGGGTTAGTGCTGAGTTTTAACCCTTAAAGACCTTGATTTCAGTGACAAGATGCATAAAAATGCAACTGTTTGAAAAAGCACAGATACTTAGGCACATTTCTTTCAAGATCATGTACACTATTATTCACAAGTCACATTGCGTGAGATTTTTAAAATATTAAAAGATAGTAGCTCACTAGAATCCTACTGATCACATTTTAAGTTTTCAGAATCCATTCAAGCTCTCGGTTCTGTTCAGTTCAATTGCTCAGTTGTGTCCGACTCTTTGTGACCCCATGGACTGCAGCATGCCAGGCTTCCCTGTCCATCACCAACTCCTGGAGCTTACTCAAACTCATGTCCATCAAGTCGGTGATGCCATCCAATCATCTCATCCTCTGTTGTCCCCTTCTCCTCCCACCTCAAATCTTTCCCAGCATCAGGGTCTTTCCCAAGGAGTCAGTTCTTCGCATCAGGTGGCCAAAGAATTGGAGTTTCAGCTTCAGCATCAGTCTTTCCAATGAATATTCAGGACTGATTTCCTTTAGGATGGACTGGTTGAATCTCCTTGCAGTCCAAGGGACTCTCAAGAGTCTTCTCCAACACCACAGTTCCAAAGCATCAATTCTGTGCTCAGCTTTCTTTATAGTCCAACTCTCACATCCATACACGACTACTGGAAAAACCACAGCTTTGACTAGATGGAACTTTGTTGGCAAAGTAATGTCTCTGCTTTTTAATATGCTGTCTAGGTTGGTCAGAACTTTTCTTCCAAAGAGCAAGTGTCTTTTAATTTCATAGCTGCAGTCACCATCTGCAGTGATATTGGAGCCCCCCAAAACAAAGTCCTTCACTGTTATCATTGGTTTCCCATCTATTGTCGTGAAGTAATGGGACTGGATGCCATGATCTTAGTTTTTTAAATGTTGAGTTTTAAGCCAACTCACTCTCCTCTTTCATTTTCATCATCAAAGATTATTAAACATTAAAATATTATCTTTAATATTGATTATTTTATTTATGGTTATTTTTATTTATTATTATTATTTATTATTAAAGACTAAAGATTTGCTCAAGGTCTGGCTAATTCTTATTCATAAATTCTGAGAGGGATAAAAATGTTCCTACATACGGCACAGGGAACTATATTCATCATCCAGTGATAAAACACAACGAAAAAGTCTGGGAAAGAATGTGTGTGTGTTTGTATGTATACATATGTGAATCATTTTGCTATACAGCAAAAATTAATACAACCTTGTGAATCAACTATACTTCAATAAAATAAATATTTAAAATAAGATCATACAGATATTACTATAAATTAATCTTAGCTCTGAAAGACAAGTCATATTTGCATCACTTTTTCTAATATTCCTACCTATTATCACCCTAATATTTGAAAAGATCCTTCTCTCTCGCTCTCTCTCTCAATACCCTTTGACCAATGTTTCTCTCTTTTCTCGCATCACTCACAAAGAAATTTCCCAGGTTTGCAAATATTAGAACTCGTTTCTAACCATTTTCTAGTCAGTCGTATCAATGTCCTATAAAAACCTACCAATTACACTGCTCACCTACCCATGACACTTGCGATTTCTCCCACCACTACTGAGTTGTGTATTTTCACAGATCAACTTATCTTAAAGCCAAGATGGCCCATAATATGAACGGTTTTGTGTGCATAGACTTAACCAAGTCCTGTTTGCTCAGCAGCTGCATTTCCGAACACTAACAGTTAAACATTAGACGTAGACATTAGCGGAGGAAATTAACTTTCAGAACTTCACATGTGCTCTCAGGATCAGTACTGACCGTGCTGGGGGAGAACTCTGAGGTCATTTTGTCCGAACCTCTCATTTTACAGATGAGGAAAACAGGACTAATTGATAGCTAGCAATACCAAATTACAGCTCTCCTAAAACTCGATAGCAGAGTTCGTAGACTTCTTAATGTGCTCAATTACTATCCGGATTCCATGAGCTGATGAGTCTGCTGTGACCTTGAGCATTTCCATTCTGTGGGTTTCCAATGTTTATGTTTCTAACGTGGTTATTTGTCATCCCAAGTCCCGGGCACCACGGGAGATCTTGCCAATACCTAACTCAGAGCACCCCACCTCTTCCCACATCTCAGCCAGTGCCTCCAGGCTGCAAAGTCATGACAAGTGTCACCGAAGATGCCAGCTCATGCTTGAGCAGCTTCTAGGGCCTTTGCAGCTGGTTGGACTTCTTTCTCCAGTCCTTATCACTTGCCCCTGTGCTTCTCAGGAGGCAGCCCAGGTCTGTTCAACATTTTTCAGCCTTGTTCCTCTTACGCCAAAGGACTGAAGCATCAGTGCTTGGACTAAGGGCCTAGTTCCTCAAGTTTCATTCTCAACTACTCAAAAAATTCTCATAACTTTCTCATCTTTTTTTTTTTTCTTCTCTACACCTGGACCAGAAGCTTCATGGAACAAGCATCTTGTCTGTACTCTGTATCCCCAGCATCTAGGTGAGTTTGGAAAATAATAAGGGCTCTTGACAGGTACATGTGTAATGAATGTAACCTTTCCCCCTTCCTTCCTCTCTTAGGGAAGCAGGTACCCCACTCCAGTCTAAGACCTAACCCCCTAGGAGCATCAGTGCCTCCTTGTTCACCTTAAAATCTCTGACCTCTGGATCATATCCTCATTCTTGATATTGTGCCTCCTTAGTCATCCCCTTGATGAGTTTCCAGAACTGTCTCACCAGCTGGTGCTCTTCCTCCAGCTACTTTGCTAGAAAGTTCTCCCTGTCTTCATTACAGGCAGTCCCCAAGAGTCTACGCTCAGCTGCTTTCTTGTATTGGTTTCTTTTTTGGAGAGCTCATTGACACATGATGGTCAGTGTCTACATCTTGTACAGTGATCTCCGAATCTCCATTGCCAGCCCCCAATTTCTAGGGATGAACTCCTCAAAGCAAACTTGCTCAGAGCCAACCTCATCATGTTGCCCCCAACACCCTCTGCTTCTCAGGCAGGGCCACCTCTTCATCCAGGGGCCAAACTCAAGTCATCTCAGCTCTTAGACCCCACCCCTACTTCACATCTAATCGGGGTGTGAGGCTTACCTGTTGGCGAGCATAGGTAGTGATACCCCCAGATTTGTGCATTGCTTAATGAATTCAACAGCCTCCTAAATAATCTCTTTATAGCTATTCTCTCCTTCTCAATCTATTTAGCTAGATGCACCCGGCTTCTTTTTGCCTGTTGAAAGGTCAAATTTTTCAGTTTGATCTCCATGGCCTTTTAAAATCTATTGCCCATATAGCTTCCAATCTGCCTGCATACTAGGAGCAAATGAGGAGCTTGGAAAAAGTACCAAAATTCTGGCTCCTACTCACATCTCCCCACCACCCCACCTCCCTGAAATAGTCTGATTCAACTGACCTATGGTGGAGCCAAAGTATTTCAGTGCATTTTACAATTTCCCAGGTGTTTCTTACATGCAGTGATAGTTGATAGTCAGGATATACCTTTTGATACAATCTAGTGAGGACAATTAAGAAAGTATACTTTACTACCACCCCGTATTGTGCCTGGGAAATTCTTCTTGAAGGCAATTTTCTTTGCTCTATTCTTTTTCCTACAGAAAATGCATAAAGACTTCTGCGATTCTTCTCATTGGAGTCCATCTTTTTTCTGGAAATCTTCAGTAAGTTTCCTGGAAGATTCTGTGTCAGATAAGGTAAATGGAGTGTTAGAATAAGACAAGGTCTCTGTCTTTTCACTGCGTCCCATCTTCTGGGATGAAAGACACAAGAAACTCATAAAACGGCAAGTATCATAAGTTTCACGATTGAAGTATGGAGGTGTCCATGAGACAGTGTTTAGGCATAAAAGGCTCTAACAGTTTATCTGCAGTAAACGACGACATATGCATACATTGCTACTGTTGCTCAGTCGTGAAGCTGCATCTCTTTGTGGCTCCGTGGACTGCAGCCCGCCAAGCTGCCCTGTCCTGCACTGTGTCTTGGAGTTGGCTCAAATTCATGTCCATTGTGTTGGTGTTACGCTCTAACCATCTCATCCTCTGTGGCCCCCTTGTCCTTTTGCCTTCAGTCTTTCCCAGCATCAAAGTCTTTTCCAATGAGTCTACTCTTTGCATCAGGTGGCCAAATTACTGGAGCTTCAGCATCAGTGCTTCCAATGAATATCCAATAAATATTCCAATGAATATCTTGAAAGTCCCTTGACTTTTTTCTTAAAATAGTGTAAATGTCTGCTGAATCAATGAATGAGTGAACAAGTGAACAAATAATATGTTAGTGATTAGGAGTCATTGGGAAATACTTGCAGCTTCAAGAAAAACAGTGCCATACTTTATTGCCTGCCCAGGGTGGAGGATGTCCCACAGGAGTTTAAAGGCTCACATCATCGTTTTCAGTCCTAAGCCATGTGTGGGTTTAGCAATTTCCCTCAACCATTCATTCCATAGTCTATTTTAAATGGTAATAAGAATAGTGTATTAGAAACTAGGTCCATTCTCTTATGACTAAAAGGTGGTAATGGTCTGTCCTAAACAATACTTAACCTCTTTGAATTTGATAAGCAAATCCTAGAGATCTAATGTGCTGATTTGATGGCTAATGGGAAGAACCTGGGTGGAGGTGGGTGGAAGAAACACCTGCCCAGCCTACGGGTCTGTGAGAATTCCTTCTTCCCTTTTGACCTTGCTATGGTCTTTAAGTCCCTGGGTCTCTTAAAGATGTTGTTGAGAAAGCTGCTAAAAATGGATACCAAACGAAGGACTTTCCTGGCTGTCCAGTGTTTAAGACTCTGTGCTTCCAATGCAAGGGCTGTGGGTTCAATCCCTGGTCAGAGAACTAAGATCCCACATGTCATGCAGTGTGACAATAAAAAGTGTCCAAATAAAAAAGAAATAGCCACCAAATGAATGAAATCAAATCAGTCAGTTCAGTTGCTCAATTGTGTCTGATTCTTTGCGACCTCATGGACTGCAGCACACCAGGCCTCCCTGGCCATCACCAACTCCTGAAGCTTGCTCAAAATCATGTCCATCAAGTTGGTGATACCATCCAGCCATCCCATCCTCTGCTGTCCCCTCCTTCTCCTCCCGCCTTCAATCTTTCCCAACATCAGGGTCTTTTCCAGTGAGTCAGTTCTTCACATCAGGTGGCCAAAGAATTGGAGCTTCAGCATCAGTTCTTCCAATGAATATTCAGGACTGATTTCCTTTAGGATGGACTGGTTGGATCTCCTTGCAGTCCAAAGGGCTCTCAAGAGTCTTCTCCAACACCACAGTTCAAAAGCATCAATTCCTCAGCACTCAGCCTTCTTTACAGTCCAACTCTCACATTCATACATGACTATGGGAAAAACTCAAAATGAAGACAAATAGGACCCTGCAATAATTTTCAGGCTAATTGGAGGTGGGGTGGGGCACAGAATTAAGCAAGTGAGGAACCAATGCACATGTGAAAGTCATTGTGCTTCTCCAGTGGAAACCTCTAATCCTTCAAGCAATCAATCATACTCTAAGAAGTAAACCATCCTTGGGAAGAAATCCGTATCTGAACATCCATGTGCTCTGAGGACACTAGTGAACTGTAGCATCAAGAGTCATCAATTGAGCAAGCTGAAAGGGTTAGCCCAGCTTCCGGGAGCATCTGACTCAGATAAAAGGAAGTGTTTCTTAATCCAGAGGATTTCAACACTATGGAAACTCATTTCCCACAGAGTTACAACAATGTGCAAATATAAATCACTTCAAAGAAGCCATTTAAAAACTTCGCCTGGCATGATTACATGCGATGAAACTGCTCACATGTTCTGGGCCCTGTCTTTGACATTTATTCATCCTTTAATTTATGGATAGACTATTAATCCACTTATTTATTCGTTGACTCATTTATAGAGTCATGAGTATGAGTTATCTTTTTTTTTTTTTTTTTGGTTTGAGCATCTGCTATATGCCAGGGGCTGTGTTACTGAGGGTAAAATGATGACTGTGGTCCAACCCATGCCTGCATGTAGAAGGGGAGAAGAAACACGGAGAGGAAACCACGATACTGTGGTGAGTGTATTCCTATGACACTTTACAGTGGTAAGGGAGAAGCGGGATCTTAAATGAAGAAGCAGTAGGGGAGTTAGCCAGAGGGAAAACCCAAGGGACCATTGAGGGATCTGGCTCTAGGATAGACTTTGCAGGCAGGAGGGACATTGGGAGCAAAAGCAGCTGTAAAATGGTGGGGCAGCACAGCACGTGGGGAGAAGGGAAAGTCACTCATCATTGTCAAAGCCCAGACCACGGAGGGAACATCCAGAAATGTGACCAACATGGTAGCTGGAAGATTTGAACACTGGGGAAACAGATTATAGACTTTAACATGTGAGACCCGAAGACCCGCCTGAGAACTGGCACGGGGCCCTGACTTGGACACGTTCTACTTGTTGCAAGGTTATGGTTGTGGTTAGGGAGAGGCTAGCTCTGAATGGGAGGCAGCGTGGAGAGGCGTCAGGAGGAGCCAGCAGGCTGCTGAGAAGAGGGAAGCTGTGAAAGGGCAGGAGAGCAGGAGGGGGAAAGAGGGGTCACTCAGGAGATAAAAGGGCACAACGTGCAGCCATGGAGGAGGGGGGCAGGGAGGCAGACGGCAGCATCCGGGGCTGGGGTCTGAGGATGCGCTCACAGAAATAAACAACACAGGGTGAGGAGCACTTCTGGGTGAGGTTGCAAGCAGGGTGGCACAATGCAGCTTAGGGAGCACTGCCTCTGTAGGCACAGCACCATCCGTGTCTTCCAAGGGTAAACATTGGACTGCACAGTAAGGGACTAAGGCAAAGTCATTTTCCCTCCACTTAGCTCATCAATTCAACTGATAGATAGGTTTTTTTTTTTTTTTCTTTTTTTTTTTTTTTGAGACCCCAAGCTGCTTTTCCAGAACTGGAAGATTCCAAGCTCCGTTTGTTTCCGTTCATACATTCACTCATTCATACATTTGCAAACACTAAGCCCCTGCCAGAACCTAGGCACCAGCATAAATCAGGTAACATACGATAGCTCACATTCCAGTGAGAGGTAGTGGGCTGCGATGGATAGCCAGCTGGCTTTTGAGTCACAGACCAGGATCTGGATGTTGTCGCCCCTACTAACTAGTTGTGTGACCTTAGGCAAATTCTCTAACTTACTAGAGTCTCCATTTGCTTATTTTGACCAGTGTCCTACCAGAGCTGCTCAGAAGTTTAAGTAAATGAACTGCTGACACCTATGTTCTCCACTGCTGGTAGCTATTAGTTTGATAATTATTATTGCAACTAGACGTAAGCATGGGTCCATGCTCAGTCGCTTCAGTCGTGTCCGACTCCTTGTGACCCCATGGACTGTAGCCCACCAGGCTTCTCCGTCCCTGGGATTCTACAGGCAAGAATACTGGAATGGGTTGCCATGCCCTTCTCCAGGGGATCTTCCCAACCCAGGGACTGAACCCGAGTCTCTTAGATCTCCCACACTGCAGGCAGGTTCTTTAGTACTAGCGCCACCTGTGAAGCCCTAATTAGATTTCCTGTCTGACTCTGGGACCTCAGCAACAGCCAGCCAGGCTCCTCTGTCTATGGAATTCTCCAAGCATGAATACTGGAGTGGGTTGTCATTCCCTTCTCCAGAATTAGACATATACAAGTGAGCAATTCCACTACACTGAGATAAATACTCTGGGAGAGAAAACCACAGAGAAAGCACCTAACCCATGAGAACAGGTAGGGAAAGCACCTACCTAGAATCAGCAACGCTAGGAAAAAAAAAAAAAAAAAGATACGACTTAGTAATAGTGCTGCAATGAACAATAGGATGAATGAATTGCAGTTTTCTTTTTTGAATTGTGGTTTTCTCAGGGTATATGCCTAGCAGTGGAATTGCTGGGTCATATGGTAGTTATATTCCTAGGTTTTGAAGAAATCTCTGTTCCCTTCTCCATAGTGTCTGTATGGACTTACATTCTCACCAACAGTGCAGGAGGGTTCTGTTTTCGGAGACCGGACTTGTGGACACAGCGGGGGAAAGAGAAGGCGGGATGAATAGAGAGAGGAGCGGTGACATATATACCATGTGTGCAAAACATGGCTACTGGGGACCTGCTGTGCAGCACAGAAGCCCAGTCTGGTGCTTTCAGATGACCTGGGGGGGGAGGCGGGAGGGGGGGGGGCACCAGCAAACTAGAATAAATATATATATATATATATATATATATATAAAATTCTGGCTGATTCGCATTGTTGTACAGCAGAAAGCAACACGACATTGTAAAGCAATTATCTTCCAATTAAAAAAATAATTTATAAATAAATACATATGAGAAAGCTGACGCGGGGTAGCTCCTCTCGGCCTCGGCCCCTGACCTTGGACACGGGGTGTCTCCTCCCGGCCGCCACTGACCTCGGACGCGGGGTAGCTCCTCTCGGCCACCGCCCCTGAACTTGGACATGGGTAGCTCCTCTTGGTCTGAACTTGGACATGGGTAGCTCCTCTTGGCCGCGCTTAGTGAGCAGGGTCACAGCTGCACAAGACTCTACACATGGACATCACCAGATGGTCAACACAGAAATCACATTGATTATATTCTTTGCAGCCAAAGATGGAGAAGCTCTATACAGTCAACAAAAACAAGACCAGGAACTGACTGTGGCTCAGATCATGAACTCTTTATTACCAAATTCAGACTCAAATTGAAGAAAGTAGGGAAAACCGCTAGACCATTCAGGTATGACCTCAATCAAATCCCTTATGATTATACAGTGGAAGTGAGAAATAGATTTAAGGGCCGAGATCTGATAGAGTGCCTGATGAACTATGGAATGAGGTTTGTGACATTGTACAGGAGACAGGGATCAAGACCATCCCCATGGAAAAGAAATGCAAAAAAGCAAAATGGCTGTCTGGGGAGGCCTTACAAATAGCTGTGAAAAGAAGAGAGGCAAAAAGCAAAGGAGAAAAGGAAAGATATAAGCATCTGAATGCAGAGTTCCAGAGAATAGCAAGAAGAGATAAGAAAGCCTTCTTCAGCGATCAATGCAAAGAAATAGAGGAAAAGAACAGAACAGGAAAGACTAGAGATCTCTTCAAGAAAATTAGAGATACCAAGGGAACATTTCATGCAAAGATGGGCTCGATAAAGGACAGAAATGGTAGGGACCTAACAGAAGCAGAAGATATTAAGAAGAGGTGGCAAGAATACACGGAAGAACTGTACAAAAAAGATCTTCACGACCCAGATAATCATGATGATGTGATCACTAATCTAGAGCCAGACATCCTGGAATGTGAAGTCAAGTGGGCCTTAGAAAGCATCACTACAAACAAAGCTAGTGGAGGTGATGGAATTTCAGTTGAGCTATTTCAAATCCTGAAAGATGATGCTGTGAAAGTGCTGCACTCAATATGCCAGCAAATTTGGAAAACTCAGCAGTGGCCACAGGACTGGAAAAGGTCAGTTTTCATTCCAATCCCAAAGAAAGGCAATGCCAAAGAATGCTCAAACTAACACACAATTGCACTCATCTCACATGCTAGTAAAGTAATGCTCAAAATTCTCCAAGCCAGGCTTCAGCAATACCTGAACCGTGAACTTCCAGATGTTCAAGAAAAGGCAGAGGAACCGGAGATCAAATTGCCAACATCTGCTGGATCATGGAAAAAGCAAGAGAGTTCCAGAAAAACATCTATTTCTGCTTTCTTGACTATGCCAAGGCCTTTGACTGTGTGGATCACAATAAACTGTGGAAAATTCTGAAAGAGATGGGAATACCAGACCACCTAACCTGCCTCTTGAGAAATCTGTATGCAGGTCAGGAAGCAACAGTTAGAACTGGACATGGAACAACAGATTGGTTCCAAATAGGAAAAGGAGTACGTCAAGGCTGTATATTGTCACCCTGCTTATTTAACTTATATGCAGAGTACATCATGAGAAACGCTGGACTGGAAGAAACACAAGCTGGAATCAAGATTGCCGGGAGAAATATCAATAACCTCAGATATGCAGATGACACCACCCTTATGGCAGAAAGTGAAAAGGAACTAAAAAGCCTCTTGATGAAAGTGAAAGAGGAGAGTGAAAAAGTTGGCCTAAAGCTCAACATTCAGAAAACGAAGTTCATGGCATCTGGTCCTATCACTTCATGGGAAATAGACTGGGAAACAGTGGAAACAGTGTCAGACTTTATTTTGGGGGCTCCAAAATCACTGCAGATGGTGACTGCAGCTATGAAATTAAAAGACGCTTACTCCTTGGGAGAAAAGTTATGACCAACCTAGATAGTATATTCAAAAGCAGAGACATTACTTTGCCGACTAAGGTCTGTCTAGGCAAGGCTATGGTTTTTCCTGTAGTCATGTATGGATGTGAGAGTTGGACTGTGAAGAAGGCTGAGCGCCGAAAATTTGATGCTTTTGAACTGTGGTATTGGAGAAGACTTGAGAGTCCCTTGGACTGCAAGAAGATCCAACCAGTCCATTCTGAAGGAGATCAGCCCTGGGATTTCTTTGGAAAGAATGATGCTAAAACTGAAACTCCAGTACTTTGGCCACCTCATGTGAAGAGTTGACTCATTGGAAAAAACTCTGATGCTGGGAGGGATTGGGGGCAGGAGGAGAAGGGGACGACAGAGGATGAGATGGCTGGATGGCATCACGGACTCAATGGACGTGAGTCTGAGTGAACTCCGGGAGTTGGTGATGGACAGGGAGGCCTGGCGTGCTGTGATTCATGGGGTCGGAAAGAGTTGGACACGACTGAGCAACTGAACTGAACTGATGAGAAAGCAGAGGGGAACAGGAAGGGGGCTTTCAGAAGGTGGCCCTGTATGATCCAATGCACTGACTCTGTCAGTAGAGGACCAATCCACGGGGACGACGGAAAGCGGCTCAGCAGAGAGCAGACTGTGGACTGGCTGGTGTGAAGGCTAATAGGTGGGCGGGGCCAGCTCCTGAGGGTTTCCTATGCCCTATTCACAAGGTCAGGAGCTGAGGCTTTGCTTTGGACATTAGCAGTCCCCAACCTTTTGGGCACCAGGGACCGACATTGTGGAGGATAATCTTTCCATGGAACAGGAGTGGCGGGGAATGCTTTGGGGATGATTCAAAGCACTTTCTATTTATTGGGCACCTTCTCTATTTTTTTTTTTGGGGGGGGGTATAATTACATTTTATTTAAAAGCCTCTAAAAGGATATATATCAAAATGTCGACTGAACTGAACTGAATTATTTCTCTCTGTATGTGTGTGTGTATATATATATATATACATATGCATGTATGTATGTAGGTATATATATATGCATGTATGTATTTTTTTTTTTTTTGTAAAAGCTCACTGGAATACAACTCGTATCAGTTTGGTTCGGTCACTTAGTCATGTTTGACTCTTTGAGACCCCCTGGACTGCAACTCACATACCTGTGTTAATTTTTGTATCTTTAAAAAACCTTTTTATTTTGTATTGGGGTATAGGTGATTAACAAACAATTGTTGTCATGGTTTCAGCAAAGGGACTCAGTCATACAAGTATCCATTCTGCCGCAAATTCCCCTCCTATCCAGGCTGCCACATAACGTTGAGCAGAGTTCCCTGTGTGCATCTGTTTTCTAATCTAATGCTGCCACTAATCAGACAGGACGTACTTACAGAGTTCCTCTTCCTCTTTGTTCTTCTTCACTTTCTGCCTTTAAGGTAGTGTCACCTGTGTATGTGAGGTTAGTGATACTTCCCCCAGCAATCTTGATTCCAGCTTGTGCTTCATCCAGCCCAGCATTTTGCATGATGTACTCTGCATATGTTAAATAAGCCGGGTGACAATATACAGCCTTGACGTACTCCTTTCCCAATTTGGAACCAGTCTGTTGTTCCACGTCCAGTTCTAATTGTTGCTTCTTGACCTGCATACAGGTTTTGCAGGAGTCAGGTCAGGTGGTCTGGTATTCCCATATCTTTAAGAATTTTCCACTGTTTGTTGTGATCCACACAGTCAAAGGCTTTAGCAGAGTCACTGAAGCAGAAGTAGATGTTTTTCTGGAATTCCCTTGCTTTTTCTATGATCGAATGGATGTTGGCAATTTGACCTCTGGTTCCTCTGCTTTTTCTAAATCCAGCTTTTATATCTGTAAGTTCTTGATTCACATACTGTTGAAGCCTAGCTTGAAGGATTTTGAGCATTACCCTGCTAGCATGTGAAATGAGCGCAACTGTACGGTACTTTGAACTTTCTTTGGCATTGCCCTTCTTTGGGAATGGAATGAAAACTGACCTTTTCTAGTCCTGTTGCCACTGCTGAGTTTTCCAAATTTGCTGGCATATTGAGTGCAGCACTTTAACAGCACCATTTTTTAGAATTTGAAATAGCTCTGCTGGAATTCCATCACTTCCACTAGCTTTGTTTGTAGTAATGCTTCCTAAGGCCTACTTGAGTTTACAATCCAGGATCTGGCTTTAGGTGACTGACCACACCATTGTGGTTATCTGCGTTATTAAGACTTTTTTGTACAGTGCTTCTGTGTATTCTTGCCACCTCTTTTTAATCTTTTCTGCTTCTGTTAGGTCCATACCATTTCTGTCCTTTATTGAGCCCATCTTTGCATGAAATGTTCCCTTTGTATCTCTAATTTTCTTCAAGAGTTCTCTAGTCTTTCCCATTTTATTGTTTTCCTCTATTTCTTTGCATTGTTCACTTAAGAAGGCTTTGTTATTTTTCCTTGCTCTTCTTTGGAACTCTGCATTCATCTATACCACTTTTTTCAGATTCCACATATAAGCGACTTTATATATATATTTTTCTCTTTCTGACTTCCTTCACTCCGTATGACAGGCTCTAGGTCCATCCATGTCTCTACAAATGACTCAGTTCCATTCCTTTTTATGGCTAAGTGATATTCCATCATATGCACACACATACACACACACACACACACATACACACACCATATCTTCTTTATCCACTACTCTGTTGAGGGACACTTTGGTCGTGTCCATGTCCTGGCTATTGTAAATAGAACTGCAATGAACATTGGAGCGCATGTTTCTTTTTTGAATTATGGATTTGCCTGGGTATGTGGCCAGTAGTCGGATTGCTGGGCCACATGGTAGTTCTAATTTTAGTGTTTTAAGGAAACTCCATACTGTCCTCCATAATGGCTGTACCAATTTACATTCTCACTAACAGTGCGAGAAGGTTCCCTTTCCCCCATTCCCTCTCCAGCATTTGTTTGTAGATTTTGTGAGGATGGCCACTCTGACCAGTGTGAGGTGATAGCTCATGTAGTTTTGATTTGTATTTCTCTGATAATTAGTGATGTTGAACATATTTTCATGTGCTTGTTGCGCTATATGTCTTCTTTGGAGAAATGTCTATTTAGATTTCCTGCCCATTATTTGATTGGGTTGCTTTTTTTTTTTTTAATATCAAGCTGCATGAGCCATTTGGCTTTGTGATACAAGGTATCCTCCTTGTCTCTCCCCACATCCCAAAGAGAGGTGGTTTGGCCTTTTTCATTTCATGACTTTTATTATCAGTAATTAAGAGGAAACAAAAGATGTCAGCCAGAACAAACAAGAGGGCCATGCCCAGGTCTTTCAACCAGGGCCCCTTAAAATGTTAGCTCTCAAAATTGGCTTTCTCAGCTGAAAACAGGACTGAAGATAGGTTCAGAGTAAAATATTAAGAATTGGCCAAGTAGGTCTGAATTTAGGGCTCAACTCATCTCAAGTGGACAACATAAACGCCCCCTGGAATGTCCTCTTCATTTTCATGTTAATTGAACATGTATTCATTCTTCTGTGTAAATGTGGTCAGAGGCTGAGTCCTGTTAGGATCCCTTACATTTGTATGGATGGCAGACCTAGTTAGAAGAAGCATCTCTAATTCATTGATACATCACCTTTTTGTGGGACACAAGTTACACAGTGGAGATGATGTTAGATATTCGAAAATGTATTTGTAACCACTTTTGCATAGTAAACCACCTCAGAAATCAAGCTAAGGCATATGGTTCAAATTAGACTGAAGTAGTCTGCCGTCTATGGGGTCCCACAGAGTCGGACACGACTGAAGCGACTTAGCAGCAGCAGCAGCAATCTTAAGAAAACTGTATGGGACACCCAAACATGAATTGCTGGGTAGACTTTGCAAACTAAGGGAATCAATTTATTTATCAATAACGTGTATGCATGTGTGTGAGAGTGTGTATGCGTGCGTGCTCAGCTGTGCAGTCATGTCTGACTCTTTGCAACCCTAGGGACTGTATCTGCCAGGCTCCTCTGTCCATTAGATTCTCCAGGCAAGAATGCTAGAGTGGGCTGCCATTTCCTCCTCCAGGGCATCTTCTCTACTCAAGGATCGAACCTGTGTCTATTGTGTCTCCTGCACTGGCAGGTGGATTCTTTACCACTTACCTGGGAAGCCTGTGAGTGTGTATATTCACTCACAAATATTCACCAGCGGATTATATGTGTATCTGAGTCATTTTTCTCTTCTTCTTTTGGATGGAGAGCATCTGTAACACGCTGACTCAATATCAGGGTTAATACTCTGAGTGAGGGTATATGGAGGTGGCCCTGATTAGCCAGAAACTCCAGGCTCAGCACTCTGCCACCTAAGTTAGCACCCCAGGGTCTTTGACCATCAGAAGTGGTCAAGACCTTGGTTTCCAGCTATGTTTCTCATAAAGGAAGTTGTCACATAGAAGCCAAACACTGAGCAAGAAATGCTGACCCCAGGACTGTTTTATAAAACTGATGGTGATTTTAAACAGTGCTTTTTTTTTTTTTTTAACGAAGTCAGCTACAGCCTGAACTTTCTCCAGTAGGTAAAGCCATGAGCCAGCGTGCTGTGGTTCACGGGGTTGCAAAGAGTCAGACACGACTGAGTGACTGAACCGAACTGAAAAGCCACGTGCCAGCATGCTTCCGGAGGCCCCTTTCTCCTGAATCAGCCTCCGTGGCCCCGAGTTGCCTCTGCTTAGAATGAGTCACTGTCTCTCCTCCGCTCTCCAGCGACGCCAGCCACGGCTCCCCGTGGGAGTCACCAGGAACCAGTGCCGCTCCACGGTCCGTGTTCTGTGCTGTGTAGTTCAGAGGAGACCCTGGGGTTGCAAAAGGTGGACTGCCACTCCAGGGTTAGCTGCCTCCAGCCTCAGCAGCACATCACCCAGGAGCTTATTGGACACGCCAATTCTAGGCCTCAGTCCAGACCTTCTAAATGAGAATCTGCATTTTAACATGACCCCCAGGATATCTGCCCACACATTACAGTTTAACATACACTGGTCTAAAGCAGTGGACGGGGCTTTCCAGGTGGTGCCCATGCAGGAGACATAGGAGATTCAGTTCGATCCCTGGGTCTGGAAGGTCCCCTGAAGGAGGGCATGGCAATCCACTCCAGCCTTCTTGCCTGGGGAATCCTATGGACAGAGGAGCCTGGTGGGCTACAGTTCATAGCATCACAAAGAGTTGGGCACGACTGAAGTGATCTAGCAAATGAGGCAATGGATTAAAAAATGCATAATCACACACACACACACACACACACACACACACACACACACACACACACTCATGAACACTTTGGGACATATATGTAAAGTATATAAATATTTTGTTCTTACGAATATATAATGTATGAGTTAAAGTATGCACAAGATACAAACATTTCAAAGGATAAAGCAGAAGCTAAATTTGAATAATTTGATTGCTTTCTTAATGTACCCTCTTAGGTTACCAGGGTACAATACTTTGGAGACCCCTATTCTAAGGAAGGAAACACAGAGCTGAAGGGAATCTTAGAACACTTTGTAAATGATGGTCAGGGTGCCGAAGGCTGCAGGGAGCACAACACACGCATAAAAAATAATTTGTTGGGCTAAATTTGAATGATATTCATGCCTCCCGTAGGTAAACCCATATGTCCGGCATATGCATTTAAGTTTGTGAAGTGAAAGTGTTAAAGTGTTAGTTGCTCAGTCGTGCCTGACTCTTTGCAGTCTCATGGACAATAGCCTGCCAGGCTCTTCTGTCCATGGGATTCTCCAGGCAAGAATCCTGGAGTGGGTTGCCATTTCCTTCTCCAGGGGATCTTCCTAACCCAGGGATCAAACCCAGGTCTCCTGCATTGCAGGCAGATTCTTTACCATCTGAGCCACCAGACGTTTCACACATTTGTATTTAGTGCTCATCAATTTCATCAGTTGAGAAATGCAAAACTCTTTTCTCTCTTCAAGGTAAGATGTTGTGGGATATTCTTTGCACTATGAGTCTAAATAGGAAGTCTAAATCTTTATTTCTAGTTCAGTCATTCAAGTCAATAACATATTTGGTCTCCCCTCTTCTCCAACGTACCTTGCCTGTGACCTAGAACATAACTGATGAGCTACATCAGTTATTAAATCTGGATGTCTCTAAGTTCACTTGAACATCATCTCTGCCCACCCTCTTCCTTCCTCACACAGTGAGTCCTTCCCATGTGGCAAGTCTTGTGTCGACATTGGGATTAAAAGACAAATTGCCCACCCACCCCACAGAACAGATCATTACGGCAACATATAAGTATTGCCATCAGGTGTGGACAACTTGCAAAAGGCAGAAGAGAGGAGTAAGAGGAACTCCCTCCGAAAGCTGGAGGAGGTGACATTTGAGCTGGGCTTTAAGGAATGCATAGGAGTTTGCCAGACACAGGGCACAGAGAAGGAGTCTGAGGAAAAAGGACCTTCCTGAGCAAAAGCATCAGGCAGGAAACCTGCTTTATCAGCATTCCTCTTGGGTGAAGGACAAAGTCTTCTAACTCAGTCATTTAAATGAAGTAATTTGAATTGATGTGAAATAATAACCCAGTGCACTTACTGAACAGTAGGCTCTTGGGTTTGTATATTTGGAGCAACTCTGAGAGTAAATTATTTCGTATGGTTTGGCCACGACAGTGTGTGGAAAGTTTCTCAGCAGAGCACAGTGAGTACTCCTCATTTATAGTAAAATCTGGAATGTTTGGGAATGGTCTGGGTTAGGAAAATTGAATTTTCAGATTAGCTGCATAAAAATGGAAAGTCTGGTTTAAAAAAGACCTTCCTAATTTTGTTTTCCTTTGAAGAGATTAACTGCTGTTTGTTAACATTTTAATCTTATCTAGAGAAAGAGAAAAGTAGAGCACTTATCCTGTCCTTTCAGCTTTACCAAACGCTTTTCTAAAATTTAACATGGTCAGCATTTTGCCATGACTTGTAAAGACTACATAGTATTTCAGCTTATAAATATTTTATAAATTTAAAATCGGGTCCATGTTACCGATAATCCAGGTTGGCTTGGAGGTTTCAGTATTATAACTAATGTAGAGAGCACACTTGTACATAATCCTGACGCATATTTTATTAATTCTTAGAGGTAAGTTGACTGGGTCAAAGATTATAAATAAGTAGTTTTAAACTTTGGTTATGCACTGTCAAATTGTTGCCAGAAAAAAAGCTATGCCAAATGACTCAATCTGAGGCCGTGCACAGTTGTGGATATAGTATGTTGACGCATCTTTTAAAGTCTCTGATTATTTGATCAGTGAAAAGCTGTGCTTCTTGGATCCCTGGCTCCTTCTTGGTCTCGTTTGCCAAGGCCTTCCACTCTGCTTGGCCCCTGGGCTGCTCACGCCTCAGTGTGGGACTGTTTCTTTTACACCATGCGAATAGGAGAAGCTCACCCATTTCCATGTCTCACACTATTTGTAGACTTAAATAATAGAGGCATACATCCTGCCCAGCCCTCTCTGTTGGGCATCATCAGGTCCATCAGCTCAGGCCCCAGTTCTCATCGGAGCCCACCCTAGTGCACCCCCTCAAACCTCACCTCCAGATCAGGATCCTGTTTCTGTACTGAGATTTTGTACCAGAGTGAGCGCCACATCAATCAATATCAAAACCTCCTAACAACATGGGTATCTGATAACACAATAGTGGTTTTTAGCTACAGGTGAAGATTCTGTGTCCTCTGCATCCGCAGCTCGCCCACACCCAATCCACCTCTTTCTCACGTCAGGAGTCATCTCTGAGACCTTGTCTACCTCTCCACTCACGCCCCAACACCCAGCTGTCAGAGATGCCTGTTGATTCTACCTGGAGTGTGTGACTCTGAGCTCCCAGCTCCTCTTGCTCCACTGACACCATCCTTGTCCGCACACACATCAGTGATTTTAGCTTGGTTTATAGAAAGCGCCTGATAACCAGACTTCCAGCATCTATGCTTGCCTCTTGATGATTTTGGAAAGAAAGTCCGATCCTCTCTCTTCCTTGAAGGAAACCTGGAGATGTTTCTCGTTCAGCTAGGAAGAAGCTGATGGTCCTCAGGGGGGCCCACCAAGCCCTGCATGGCGTGGTTCAGCCCTAAGCTCCTTCCCACACCCCCTCCACTCCCCCCAACTCACTTCCTGAAAGGTGAAAACTCCAAGCCTTGGCAAATGCCAAGTGGCCCTCTGCCCGAACACTCATCCTTCTCCCAGTCTGCCTGCTAACCTGCCAAGTGCTCATCCGTCTTGATGTCTCCACCTTAATGCCACCTCCCCAAGGAAGTCTTCCTGGAACCCCAGGCTAGGACATGTCGTACACCCCATGTTCTCTTCTAATGACTTATTTACCTTCTTTCCCTGCTCTGTTGGAAACTCCATGAAAGCAAGGACCAAGTCAGTCTTTTTGCCTGCTGGATCTCCAGGCCCTCCACAGTGCTGCACATAGTAGGTGCTTCATACACTCTTGGTGACCGAATGAATGAATAACTGTTGAAATAGCTTCAAGTACCTTTATTTGGAATTGTTTATTTGTAAATGTTACTATTTGGGCGGAAAGGATTTCTACTGATTTACAAGAACTCTGTCCTTGGTGGTAAATTTTCTTTGGGTAAGTCACATTTTCTGTGTTTTGTTTATTGCAAACATATAACAGTAACAGCTAACTCATATCATCACTAGTGTGAACAGGTGGAGTTTTAAGGTGCTTTTTATGTGTAACCTCACACCACCCTAGCATAAATCAGCATGATTATTAGCACTACTGTGCAGAGGAGGAAACTGAATTTCAGAGGGCTTAATTAAGTTGTTGAAAGTCACACAGCAACTTTTAGCAGAAACAGGACCCTCTCCTCTTTTATATGATTTTTTTCCTCCTTTTTGTTTTGTATTGGGATGCAGTCGGTTAACACTGTTGTTATAGTTTCAGGTGAACAGCAAAGGGACTTGGTCATACATGCACATGTACCCATTCTCCTCCAAACTCCCCTCCCATCCAGGCTGCCGCATACCATTGAGGAGAGTTCCCTGTGCTATATGGTGGGCCCTTGTTGGTTGGGCATTTTAAATAGAGCAGGGTGGACATAGGACCCTGTCCTCTTAACCTTTACACTACGCTGCCTCTGAAGAAGGGTTTATTTATTTATTTATTTATTTTTAAGTACAGAGGAGGTAATAATCAACCTGCCATTTGAAGAACAGGTAGAATTTGACAGAGGAGGAGAGAGCAGGACAAGCACCTTTAGGAAGGGGCAGCTGCCGGTTATGGAGCTATGAATGCACGGAGTGGTCAGGAAAAGGCAAGTACACACTCAGGCTACATTCTGGAGGCAACAAAGCTGAAGAGGGTAGAGAGCCAGGGCTTAGAAGAGCTTTCTGCTTTGCGAAGGTGATCAGGATCTATCCTGTCAGCAGTAGAGGCTGCTGGAGGATTTATGAAGGCCTCTGTGGTCTACATTACTCTTCAGATAAGTAAGCTTTCTTTTTTCCAGGTAAAAGTTATGATGAAATCATGCTACCATATAGTTGCATGCCACCAAATAGTGTTTTAAGTGTAAAACTTCACCTTTCCAGTTCTGAGAAATCAGCCCATGATGCTGTAAAAACAGCATCACGTGTGTACCTGAGATGCTATTTCCTTCTGTAAGAAACTGTACCGTGAGTTCCAGAGGAGGGGGTATTGGACTGTCGCCCCGGGGGGTATGGTTGCTCCAGTGATGTGAGCGCCAGAGGAATGGTCACTGCCAACGCTAGTGCCCACAGAGATGTCTTACCAGAAAAGGAGTCCATGGTGATTTCAGCTGTGAAATATCCCAATTCTTCTTCCAGAAGAAATAGCATCTATCTGAAAAAAGAAGAAAGTGAAAAAAAGTGTTAGTCACTCAGTTGTGTCTGACTCTTTTGCAACCCCATGGACTGTTGCCCGCCAGGCTCCTCTGTCCATGGGATTCTCCGGGCGAGACTACTGGAGTGGGGTGCCATGCCCTCCTCCAGGGGATCTTCTTGACTCAGGGATCAAACCTGAGTCTTCTGCATTGCAAGCAGATTCTTTACTGTCTGAGCCACCAGGGAAGCTATCTATCTGAAAGGCTGGTCATTATCAATGGCAAGAGAGTGTTTACAGGAAATTAATCAAGAAGAATTCAATAGGTTGGCCCACCTGACATGATCAGATGTTAACATTATCAGATGTGACATTATTGACGTTATCAGAATTACTATCTTACCCACAGCAAGGTTTACACCAGGTCCATGGAACCTGGGGAAATGAGGGGTAGAATCAAGCATGTCTGTGACCTGGGATGGTGGGGACGGATGAGGTAGGGCAGAGGAAGATCACCTGTAGCTAAAATCTAGACTTTTTTTTTTTTACTATGAATGTGTAACATACCACCATCATTTTAGTCCCAGGTGTGATTTCCTCATAGTGGAAGTCACAGTATTTCAACACATAGTTGCTTCAGAGATCTTGAAATAACATTTCAGCTCACCACCCTTTCCATGGAATTCTCCAGGCCAGAATACTGGAGTGGGTAGCTTTTCTCTTCTCCAGGGGATCTTCCAAACCCAGGGATCGAACCCAGGTCTCCCACATTGCAGACAGATTCTTTACCAGCTGAGCCACCAGGGAAGCCCAAGAATACCAGAGTGGGTAGCCTATTCCCTTCTCCAGTAGATCTTCCTCACCCAGGAACCAACCTGGGTTTCCTGAATTGCAGGCAGATTCTTTACCAGCTGAACTACCAGGGAAGCCCTTCAATATGACTGCTGCTGCTGCTGCTAAGTTGCTTCAGTCGTGTCCGACTCTGTGCGACCCCATAGACGGCAGCCCACCAGGCTCCCCCGTCCCTGGGATTCTCCAGGCAAGAACACTGGAGTGGGTTGCCATTTCCTTCTCCAATGCATGAAAGTGAAAAGTGAAAGTGAAGTCGCTCAGTCGTGTCTGACTCCTAGCAACCCCATGGACTTCGGCCCACCAGGCTCCTCTGTCCATGAGATTTTCCAGGCAAGGGTATTGGAGTGGGGTGCCATTGCCTTCTCCCCAAAATCCCTGAGCCATGTAGAAAACAGACTTGTGGTTGCCATGAGGGAGGGGGGAGAATGAAGTAGGAGCTTGGGGTTACCAGATGCAAACTATTACATACAGAATGGATAAACAGCATATCTATAAGATCCGACTGCATAGCACAGGGAACCATATTCAATATGCTGTGATAAACCATAATAGAAAAGTATATGAAAAAGAATATATGTATATCTGTATAACCGAGTCACTTTGCTGCACAGCAGAAATTAACACAGCATTGCAAATTAACTACACTTCAATAAAAGATATTTTTAAAAGAGTCCCTGAGCTGAAATATTAAAAATGAGGCCAGCTTACTAGATTTACTAGACTTCCTGACACCTTCTGGTGCACCATGCATGATAAAGCTTTCCTCCCATTAATGTCCAAGTTGTTTCCAGGGCTCCCAGTACTGGGAAAATATGGGTTGCTCTTCTTCTAAGAAAGCTGTCTGCGCTTTGAACCCTGTCTGAGTTTTTTTTTTTTTAACTTTCTAAGCTACTCTTGAACATTGATCTGCTCTAACCTAGGGTTCCCAGGTTTAGCAAATAAAAATATAGGACTCCTTTTTACTCTATCTATATGGTACTCATATGTGGATTTCAAATAAACAATGACTAATTTTGAGAATAAGTATTTATCAAGTACTGAATGACATACTTAAACTAAAAATCATTTGTTGTCCATTTGAAATTCAGTTTTAACTCACCATCTCATATTCTATCTGGTAACCCTAAAAACACTAAAATTGGGCCAATATTCCCCAACAGATGATTAAAATGTGTTTTCTTACTCTGTTGACTGATGGAGGTAATTTCACTGCCAAAGATCTCAGATTAAATGTGATGCTATTAATATTTTGAAGTCTGAAATTTTCTTATTATTACTCAGTGATCACAAACACCTATATTTTCAACTTTGGGAAAAGCGGACAACTCAGAAATATTGCCAGACCTTAAAGTACCTTGACCATCGTCCAAGAATTTTAGTTTTGACTGTGTCTCCTTGAGATCGCATGATAATTCATTTTCTATATCAGAAAAATGTGGTCAAAGTTTAGACTGACAGTGAAACTGAATTTCAAAACCTTTGACATTCATCCTATTGTTAAATAACTCCTTGGTTCTAAATCAAGGAATAGTCATAATTTCCTTTGTCTGGGATGAGATTTCAATCATGACAATGAAGAGCATAGAAATAACCGAGAATTTCACTCTTGCGTCCAGGGGAATCACACCAAAACCCATTAATCATTAATTGTTCAAGGCCAAGAAGTCCAAATTTATTTTGAACAGAAGAAACTGTAGTCAATATGAAGCCAGAAAAACAAGCCAGCTGAAATTCAGTACATATATTTATAGTACGATACTCTTTTCATCAGCAGTGACTCAGCCTTTAAAGAATCCACTTGCAAGGCAGGAGATGTAAGAGACGTGGGTTTGATCCCTGGGTCGGGAAAATCCCCTGAAGTAGGAAAGGGCAACCCACTCCAGTGTTCTTGCCTGGAGAATCTGCTTGACAGAGGACAGTTCACGGGCTGCAAAGAATTGGACATGACTGAGTGACCGAGAATACACACACACACACACACACACACACACACACACACTTTCTGTAAATCTATGCCTTCATCATAGTAAAAAATATATTATAAATGTGAGACAAAGAAAAATTGTTATTGTTAAAGGCGGTGGGTTCAACGTCTTAGTAAGTGAGAGATTTTTAGGGAAAAGTCAGTCTGAGTATTGCAAATTACATAATGATGCAATGTAAAATGCAGTGATCTAGCCTCGTCCAGGGAAATCCCATGGACGGAGGAGCCTGGTGGGCTGCAGCCCATGGGGTCGTGAAGAGTCGGACACGACTGAGCAACTTCACTTTCACACATTGGAGAAGGAAATGGCAACCCACTCCAGTGTTCTTGCCTGGAGAATCCCAGGGACGGGGAAGCCTGGTGAGCTGCCGTCTATGGGGTCGCACAGAGTTGGACACGACTGAAGCAACTTAGCAGCAGCAGCCTCAAGCAACTTTTGAAGGCCAGAAATGGGGGCTTGAGCAAACAAACTTGCTTTCTTGCTTTCCATTTTTTTCTTCCTCTTTTAGAGCTCTGATAATACCCAGTTTGAAGTTTCATTGAATAGAATACACTAAATAAATTATTTGTTTCTCTACAAGTATCATCTGAAAAAAAAACCAGATACCTGCTGTCCTGAATTATTTCCAGGTTACTGGTTACGATCAGACACACCCAAACACTCTACATTTTCACCTCTTTATCTCAAGTTTGGAGCCATCTCCCCTGTGGCACATTTGAATGAATCCAGACAAGAATAGAAAGTAAGATTCCGCTGGCTAAATCTCTTCCCTAAAGACAAAGTTGGGGGCAGTGCATTAGGGCGTCTAGTGCAATCCAATCGGCCTTGTTTTTTTTTTCCCCTCAGACATAAATTTTCCTGTTTTGCCAGTCATCTTACAACAATGCATGTCCAAACCATGCTGTGATTAGAGGGGAGTATATGCTTATTACCCAAGTTCTTCACATGTCGGAGCATGGAGAGACCAAGGGTGGTAAACCAAAGGAAATTTCCATTTGCTTTTTAGCTGCTGCACATTTTTACTCTATAGGAAAGTTAACTGTTATTAAGTAATGATGTTCAGCTGAAGTTGGTCACTCGTAACAACAGACAGATGTATAATGTTTTATTTGGGTTAGCCAGCTCTCTCCCAAAATAAAGGGCCTGAAATTAAACTGTCTTTAGAAAAATATTCAGCAAATGATACCTTATTCCAGGGCTTAGATTCTTTGCCATGGAAAATGGAAAATGAGTCTGCTAGTGAACTCAGTATCTGTTTAAACCTGTCTTTATCCAGAGAAAGCTTGATATTCTATAGAATAAAAAATTTTTTAGAAGAGTCTACGTTGAGGGGTAAAGAGCATACTATGCAAACCGCATGGAGAGATGGAAAAGGATTTTTTAGTTACTTATGGAATTTGAAACAATAATAATGGAATGGAAACATAGGAAAAAGGCTAAGTATTTGACCACAGAGGCAAATTGAATCATTAGAGGCTCACATGCAATATCAAATGTGGGATTTGTCTTTAAGGCAGTACCTGATGCTTTTCCAACATACAATAAGGCACAAAAGACATTGCCAGTTCTCCAAGCAAGAAGCTCTAGCCACATAATCCTTTCGGAAGTCGGGTGTTTTTAAGACACTGGTTCTGATTTAGCGGCCCGAGGGCAGGACCACTTTAGCTGGAGCTTCTGATGAACATTTCTAAGTGACGCTTGTGCTTCAGGCCTTCTTTTATACCCTGCCCTGTCTCCAGGGTCTGGGGTGATGGATAGCTCATCTCAGGATATTTCATGTCCACAATGAGAGCTAGACATCTCCCCATCAAATGAACTAAGACTCACAAAGCTTTGTTTCCAGCCCTACTTCTGCCACTGACTCAATGACCTTGAATAAATCACTCAACCTTTGTGATCCTCTTTTTCCCTGGATACAAAGTGCAAAGTTTAAACCAGATCAGCCCTTCTCAGGGGGCTCTCAAATGTTGGGCAAGTGGCAGATTTAGAGGGTTAAGCGTGTGTCTTTGCTATAGAATTCTCAGACCCTGTACTAAACAGATGTGTAGCATGAGTCTACAGTAGGCGGAGACAGTGGGGTACTTGAGGGTTCGGGATGCAAGACATCCCCAAATTACCCAACCACAAGTCACTTTATTTGTGAAACACCTCTACCGCTTATCTGTGTTAGTCGCTTAGTCCTGTCTGATTTTTTTTTGACCCCATGGACAGTAGCCCACCAGGTTCCTCTGTCCATGGGATTCTCCAGGCAAGAACAGTGAAGTGGGTTGCCATTCCCTTCTCCAGGGGATCTTCCCATGTCTCCTGCATTGAAGGCGGATTCTTTACCATCTGAGCCACACATTTAGGGTAAGCCTGAGCAAGAGGACTGCTAAGGTCCTTCTAGCATCAGCTCTCTCAGTCCTAAGCTCCAGGATCTTTCCTCCAGCCTCTGGGGTTCTTAGCTAGTGAATCCTCAAGTCTACGGTAAGATGGTATCCATCATCCTAGAAAGAAAACTTGGAGAATTTTTAAACCAGTTGCTTGCCTTTCCCCCCAAATTCTCATTTTCCCCCTCAAGACAATTCATCTGAACTTCTAAACCCTATGAGGCCCTTTTCTGGCTAACTGAAAATGCCACCCAACAGCTATCATATATTTGTATTCTTGGCCCCTTTAGCTTGCTATTCCTTCCCACACCCAAGGGCCCACTCCTTTGCTTGAAAGCAATGGGACTGAACTTTTAGGCAACCTAGTTTATGTGCTTGTGAATTTCCCGCAGATTCTATATAACTCTAATCTCAAAGTATTGTCTCTAGATGAGCAGCCTCAGCATCACCTGGGACCTCATTAGAAATGTGGATTTCTAGGCTCTCCTCTAACCTGAGGGGCTTCCCAGGTGGCTCAGTGGTAAAGAGTTCTGCCTGCCAAGGCAGCAGATGCAGGAGACATGGGTTCCATCCCTGGGTCAAAAAGATCCCATGGAGGAGGAAATGGCAATCCACTCCAGTATTCTCGCCTGGGAAATGCCATTGGCAGACAAGCTTGGAGGACTACAGTCCATAGAGTCACAAAGAGTCAGACACCACTGAGTCACTGAGCACTCGAAACCTACTGGGCAGAGCCATGTGTATTTCAAGGCCTCCGGGTGATGGTGATTCTGACGCTTGCTGAAGTTCTAGAACTCATGTTACAGAGGTGAGAAATGAGGATTACAGACTCAAACAGACCTTGTGCTGGATCTGTTTCTTTACCTGGATGCCGGGAATAATGGTATTAATCCTTTCTGAATCTAAGTGAGAGTTAAGTTGATATACAGCTCCTTAGATAAGGTGTGCACAGGATAAGCAATAAATCAATTATAGCTGTTGATTCTCTAAGGACTACTAACATGTAATGAGCCAGACTCATTTGACAATGTGGTGCACAGCATTGCTCAACAGTGAGAGATGTCTGCTATGAGTTAGTTTTGAGGACAGAGGTTAGTTTTGAGGACAGTTAGTTTTGGTTAACAGGAGCACAGGTGTGAAGACAGGTCTGGCTTGCCAACAGGGTCCTTTAACTTTTATGAATGCATATAAATGATCGAACCTCTCAAAGTTTAGTTTCCTCATTTAGAAAACCAAGAAAACACTTTCTTCACAAGGTAAAGAGAAGGATTAAATAAAATACTATCTGTGTGTGTGTGTGTTAGTTATTCAGTCATGTCTGACTCTTTGCGACCCCACGGACTGTACCCTGCCAGGCTCCTCTGTCCATGGAATTCTCCAGGCAAGAATAGTGAAGTGAGTTGCCATTCCCTTCTTCAGGGGATCTTCCCAACCCAGGGATTGAACCTGGGTCTCCCATATTGCAGGCACATTCTTTACCATCTGAGCCACCAGAGTTTGAAAAGGGCCCAGTCCCTTTATAAGCAGCCCCCAGCCCACATGAAGGCTACCAATGACATAAGGTCTGGTGTGCTGGTCATCACAGATCACGGTGCTACATGATCCTTAAACAAGGGCTTCTTGCTCCACAAAAATAAGAACAACAGGATCTGAGGCTCTTATATCTTACCCTGAAAAATTGCCTTATCCGGAGAAATTTAAGTAACGATTTCAAAGTATTGGAAAGAGAAAAAATATTCACTTTTTCTATGCTGTCCTTCTGGATCAGGCAAATATTTCTTCCTGTTGAAATCTTAAGAGGTTTATATTTCTTTTCTTTACTTTTTAATTGGAGGAAAATCATCATGTTGTGTTGGTCTCTGCATTACTACAATGAAAATCAGCCATAAGTATACAAGTGTCCCCTCCTTCCTGAGCTTCCCTCCTACCCCCCGTCACCCCTCTAGGTCATCTCAGTGCCAGGCTGGGCTTCCTGTGTTATATAGCACCTTCTCACCAGCTATCTGTTTCACACATGGTAGTATACATATTCTTTTCCTATTTGGTGTTTAGCCGTAGACCAACATCTGAAGTTCACACTGAGGGCTATTTCAAGACTTCATCTGTTTTCTTTAAATACAGTACCTTTTAGATCAGACACTTAGTCCTGAAATACAAAAATATGTAGTAAGAGCATCGCTGCGGTCAGACTTTTACTAGGTTGTGTCTCAGTATCAGACAAGGGGCGCCCCTTGTAGCCCAGTCGGTAAAGATTCTGCCTGCAGCGCGGAAGACCTGGGTTCGATCCCTGGGTTGGGAAGATCCCCTGGAGAAGGAAATGACGACCCACTCCAGTATCCTTGCCTGGAAAAATCTCATGGACAGAGGAGCCTGGTGGGCTGCAGTCCACAGGTTCACAAAGAGTTGGGCACGACTGAACGACTAACACTTACAATATCAGACAAGTCCAAGAACTCAACAAGGTCACAGGACTCTTTTCTCTCCTGTGTTATGAGTCAGCCTGGGTTCAGCTGCAGCTCACTTCCAAGGGTCTCTCTCACCCGACCCCAGCCCCCATCGCTGTCGAGGGGAAGAGAAGGTCCACTCCGAGCCTCCCCTGAGAGCAGGGGCAGAACCAGAACTGAGCCGTCCTCACTCCCTTCAGGTGAGACCTGGGTCACCGCAGCGGACACGCCATTGGCTGAAGCGGTCACGTGACCACATCTGACCCAGAGGATGAACACACATCTCTCAGCAGGACGGCCTCGGGGAAGGTGGCTCATGGACGGACGATGGGCCCCCCAGAGACTGGAAGCCACAACCACCACAAGGAAAAGCGACCGTGGCTCCCCCAACAAGGCTCCAAGTTCCTCTCTTCAAAGACAGCTCATTAAGATACAGGACACAGGTGGTGAATTTGCCGTAACCTTAATCAGATCCTCGTATTCCTCATGGAGAAGAATGTCCAACGCCATAGCCTCTCAACCTTGCCAGTCCTCCCAGCCACCCTTAGTCCTCAGAAGGGTTTGCAGGAGGAAAGCGTCGTTTCCCCGGCAGATAACAACCAAAGGGCCACCCTTGGGAACCTGTTGAGGGGCCACCCGGAGTGCCTTGTTGTCGTTAATGAGCACGCCCAGTTCTGAGGTCACCTGAGCAAAGCCATCCGTGTCCTCAGCTGACGCGGAGGAAGCCAAGAAGTGGATTCAGAGCAGGAGGCGCAGCCGCTGGAGCGAGGCCGAGGCTGCTCGGAAGAGCGGGCGGAAGATGGCGGGAGGCCAGCGCCAAAGGGCCTCGCGCCTGTTTATGTGACCACAGTCACAGGACCCAGAGATAGGATAGCTAAGCCTCGCTGAGTTTATTTTCCATTACCTTTAAGCCTTTCGAGTGCAGTGAACCCCAACTACATTCTTGTCAAGCACTTTTTTAAAAACATATTTCAGCACTTAATATTTAAACCCATGTACCCTTCAAGTGAAATATCAGCCAGGTGTTTCGGATTCGTAGCAAAGAGAGAGATCATCAAAGGATTGCTTTGTCAGAAATATTTGACACTTGAGAAAGCTTTTAAAGCAACTTTTCTTACAAATAGGCAGCTGTTTTGCCAGCGTTCTCAAGTCAGAGTCCCTCAAATTCCAATTCTAGTCTGGAAATCAGGAAGTTATAGTTGGATTTGAATTTCACTTTAAGCTTCGCCACCCGGTTCGAAGGTATGTAGAATGAGATCACTGGAGGCGTGATTGAGAAGCTCCAGGTTTAGGGAGCGACTGTCTCCTCATTTCTAAATTATTTTTTTCTGCAACTGCATGCATTCTGTTAGCCCACAATGGAACACAGAACTTTTTCCCAGGATGGACAAACTGAAAACTTCCAAAATTTGACTCAGCAGAGTTCTAAATTCTTAGAAGTTCTCAGTGTTATACTAAGAGAAAAAAAAAAATCCTTCTTAAACCATATTTTCTTTTCCTAACCAAGCATTACGTGAAAGTTAGCACGATTATCCCATTGTTGAGAGTCAGATACCCTGTAAAAACAGTTTAGTTAGTAAAAGTTGTGGGTGAAAGTCTATTGTGGAAATGAAAGACTTGCCTGTGCTTAATGTTGGCTGATATTTCTACTAGCATTATTTATATTACATTAAATATTTAATGTAATATAAATGTTTGCTGTATGTTTACTGTAAATATTATATAACAAATTTTATTGTAAGCATAAATTGTATAGTAAACATAAACATGTTTACTATAAATATTATATAACATGAATTTTATTGCATATAATGCTTACATATTCTGTAACAATATTTATATGATAAATACAGATAATGTATTATAGTTTTGATCAGATTCTCCATATATTGCTCTTAAAAAAATAATTTTATTTATTTCTCTGTCTAATTTTTGGCTGTGCGGGGTCTTTGTTGCTGAGCAAGCTTTTCTCTAGTCATGAAGAGTGGAGGTGACTCTCCAGTTGCGGTATGCAGGCCCCTCATTGTGGTGGCCTCTCTTGCTGTGGAAACAGGCCCTAGGTGCGTGGGCTTCAGGAGTTGCAGGTCCTGGGCTCTAGAGCATAGGCTATTTGTGGCGCCCAGGCTCAGCTGCTCTCTGACATGCAGGATCTTCCCTAATCAGGGATCGAACCTGTGTCTCCTGCATCGGCAAGCAGATTCTTTGGCCCTGAGCCACCAGGGAAGCCGAACTGCTCCTTTAAAGACTTAATACTTAGCCGTGGGCCACCGGGTCACTGGCTCTCCTTTATTTATAAGGATGGTGGAGACTGCATTTCTGAAAAGTAACAAACAGATGTTCTCCATGTCTATATGCAATAATGTTACTTTAGAACTCTAAGGGCAAGTCGGGGATAGGATATTCACCAAGAGGGGAGAGCTCTTAAGATGTTGATAAGGATTCAACTTCTGTATCCAGTGTGTTGGTTCTCAAAGTGTGTTCCTGGAGCAGCAGCAGCATCTGGGAACTCTTCAGACCTGCAGTTTTTTGGGGTTCCACCCCAAACCTACCAAATCGGAAATGCCAAGCCTGCCAGGAAGCTCTCATGCACTTAGGGTCTGAGCATCTTCATCAGGCTGGTCAAGAGTGTGGGCACAGGGGCCTCACAGGGACCCTCCAGCCCGGTGCCAGCTGTTGAGAGCTTGGATTCTCTGTGGCCCTGTTTCCTCCTCATGGGGATGCTCTGAGGGCTAATTATGGGCACACATGAAAAGCACCTAGACGAGTGGCTGGTCCCTGGCTCTAGTGTTATCTGTTTATGATGATGAGTGCTGTAATTGGTGATCTGAAGCTTTAGCATTGTTGTCACTCACCTGAATCTTCATTACTGTCATTTCATTTTCTGTATCTTTCCCACTTTGGACTGGGCTTCCCTGATGGCTTAGATGGTAAAGAATCTGCCCATAATGCAGGAGATCTGAATTTGATCCCTGGGTCAGGAAGAGCCACTGGAGAAGAGAATGGCAACCCACTCCAGTATTCTTGCCAGGAGAATTCCACGGACAGAGTCTACAGTCCATGGAGTCACACAGTCAGATATGACTGTGACTAACACTTCCCACTTTGGACCACTTCTGGCTCCATCCTTACTCTATTCTTGCTTAGTGTTTGCATATGTATTTCTCCTAATTGGTCAGGGTCTCTCTGTCCATTTACGGATTGATTTCTCTTTGATGGGATGGTGTGCTCTAGCTCACACTAGTTAATTTCTTTGGTCTTCCATTCTTACCATATACATGTACCATTATATGTACTATATATATGTAGAGTTTAGTAAGAAGTATTTCAGAAAAGGAGCATGCCAAAATGCCAAAGTGCCTAGTGACATCAGAACAGATTGCATTAAACTTTGGAGGTTTAAGAGGGATTTGTGTGCTGACAAGAACGCTGGTCTAGCTCCCAAAGACTTTGGAGCTTGTTCTTTCTGCCATGGGCAAGACAAGTCACTGCAACCTCCCAGGTCTCCTCATTTGAAAACCGTGTGTCAGATGCCTTGGTTCTGACATTCTTTTAAACTCTAATGTTCTATGACTCAACAGTAATAATGCATTTCCACAGGCGGTAAAAATATTCTAGACTCTTCCCTTCCAATTCTCACTGTTTACTTCCTCTGCACTTCCCCTTCCTGCCTCCCTGTTTGCCGGTCAGTCGATAGTGGGCTTCGGTGGGGGTGAGTTAACCCACTCTTTCCAGGGTGTTTTACTACTGAGCTCCCTCCAGAGGGTGGGAATTCTACAGTGAGGGCTGTGGCTGGGGCTTCAGTTTCATTCCTGAAACACTCCTTGAGCTTTGATCTATTCCGGGCACCCTGCCAGATCGCCAGGGGGTGCGGGGGTGGGGGGTGGAAGGTGAACGCTGAGGGTCAGTTTCACTGGGTCAGTTTCTTAGTAAACACCTGTGAGCTCCACGTGGCCCTCTTTCTTTCAGGAAGTAGCAGAGTCCCATGGTAGCCAGGTGGACGAAGAGGAGTGAGGACCATCCACCTGCCTTGGAGAAGACGCCATCTGACCCGCCGGCCGAGTGAGCCCCCAGGTAGCACACGGTTCTGGGGGCTCGGGGTGTTGGGAGGGAGGGAGTGGGTGTTTAGCCTTGGGGTACTGTCCACCAGCCACTCTTTTGCACAGCGAGAGGCTGATTCCAAGGCCCTTATCCCCATCCATCTAGGTTTTCTTCCCCCATATATGACCCCCATCCTCAGATGGCCGTCGGGGTCATTGATTCCAACAACAGTTGTGCAAAACTGCAGCACAAGAGCTTTGGGGAGAAAGAGGAGACAGAGTCAGCTCATCCCTAGCCTCCTCTGCCCCTTTGAAAGAGAGGTTAAAACAGAAGCGTCGTGGCCCTGCCTTCGTAACAACAGGGCCAGGTCTCCCAGTCTCTGGCAGAAGCCTGAACTGGGAGCTTCCTTTGTGCCGCAGGACAGTTGTGTATCATGCGCACAAGAAAACTTTAGCTTCTGTTTTCACTTCAGTGGGTTGAATGGCATGTACTTTCCCCTAAGAGTTTCATTTTATTTTAAGCGCATGCAATTACTTGTCCATAAGCCGAGTTTGTCTTTGCCAGTGCCCATGTTCTGAGCTTGACTAGGCACTTGGGCATGCCAGCCTGGCATTATGTTTCCAGACTTCCACTGTGGTCGCTTTCCTCTTGATTCCTGAGAGGGGCTGCTAAGGGTCTGATAAAGCCCACACTAAATTATATCCTGTACTTTTCATCTAAGTGTTCGTCGCTCAGTCGTGTCCAACTCTTTGCAACCCCATGGACTGTGGCCCTTTAGGTTCTTCTGTCCATGGGGTTCTCCAGGCAAGAACACTGAGTGGGCTGCCATTCCCTTCTCCAGGGGAGCTTCCTGATCCAGGGATCAAACCCGGGTCTCCTGCATTGCAGGCAGATCCGTTCCTGTCTAAATCACCAGGGAAGCCTACTTTTCATCTAGACTGGTCCCCAAATTAGTGGAATAGGCGTCAACAGGAAAAACAAATTCTGGATAACATAGGGCCATTCTTTGCAAGGAAAATGAAAAAGAGACGCCCCTTTCTGAGGAAAAAAAAAAAAGATCATTTCAAGGGGCAGGCAGTAAACGGCATACTCTTAACAGTGCAAGAGGAAAATTAAAAATCCCAACAGATTTACTGCATCCTCAGCAGGTGTTAGCCTTTAATGGATACAGTTTCAGATTCCTTGAAGGGATTTGCCCAGAGGATTATTTTAGAAAATTCTACTGAGACAACATTATTCCAGCAGCAAAGATTACTGCATGAATCACAGACCACTGTATGCCAGTGTCATTTTAAAGGGAGAAATTTTTTATTATTATTAAAATGCCACTGGGGTGGAAAATCACGCCAACCAGGTGGTAACCCTGTAATCACTTCACATTATCTTTTCCAAGGAATGTAGGGGTAACTTATCTCAGTCACGAGGCAGGCATTATAAGATGCTGTGTGGCCTCACCCCAGCTTTTCCCTGTCTGTAAACGCAGAGCATTCTCTGGGGCTCAGCGTGGCAGCCTAGTACCTCTTCCAGGTAAGTCTGTTCTGCTACGTTGTCAGATGCCTGTACTTATGTAATGGTTCGCTAGCTCTTCAAAATAGACACTTAGGCTGATTCTACTTAGCTCAAAAGAAGTAAGGCAGAATTTTTGTGCCATACCTAAATGCTACACCTAATATTTTATGTTGATAACTTTTATCTCAGCATAACCAGCCATTAATAAGTCTTGATTATTTTCTCTAAGTTTGTTTTTGGTTGTTGGATAGCTTGATCTTTCCCATTGCAATCAAGAACTGGGACAGATCAAGGATTCCAAATAATTCATCAGACTATGAGAGGAAACGAATGGCTATTAACGGCTATTGCTTTATCATGCAAAAGAACAGCTTTTAAAATTTTTTATGAATAGTACCCAAGGTTTTAAAGTTTGTGCTAACATTTTCCATCACTACATCAAGAAGTATCTTATGGATGGTGCATTTTAGTTATATCAGTACTGGCCCTATGCCAGTCAACTTATTTTTAAATTTTCTCTACTTGAAAATCCTTGAAAGCTGAATATATGTAAATATTCACAACACTCTGTGGGCTGGATGCTTGTAAGTATGATATCAGAAAGAGAAGATTAGCATCATTTTTTGAGTGTGAAGTTCTGTTTTGACACTTTACAGCCATTATTTCATTCAACCATCACAAAAACTCTGAGAAGTAGACTGTATTCCTAGTTCACAGATTAGGTAGCTGGGGTCCAGAGAGGTTAAATAACGTGCCGCAGGTCACACACTGAGTAAGTTGGAAAGAAAGAATTTAACCCAGGCCTCCTTGTCTCCAGTCTCTGCTCCGCACTCTCTCCTACCACCATCCCCAGGTACACATCGATGAATCTGGCCTTCAGTCTTCACCTTTCTTGTGAACTTCTGTGTACATTCACTTTTATCTCGCAGGAGTATCCTGTTTCTACTTTCTGGACACGTGACAGTAAGGGGACGTCTTTCTTTGTCCTTTCCTTAGGTGGCCCCGTGAGCTGGACCATGGACCCGATTCACATCAGCATGGCCAGCACGCCCCTGGTGAAGCACACCGCTGGCACTGGCCTCAAGGCCAGCAGACCCCGAGTCATGTCCAAGAGCGGGCACAGCAACGTGAGAATTGACAAAGTAGACGGCATATACTTGCTCTACCTCCAAGACTTGTGGACCACCGTCATCGACATGAAGTGGAGATACAAGCTCACCCTGTTTGCCGCCACGTTCGTAATGACCTGGTTCCTGTTTGGGGTGATCTACTATGCCATCGCCTTTATCCACGGGGACCTGGAGCCCAGTGAGCCCCCTTCCAATCACACCCCATGCATCATGAGAGTAGACTCCCTCACCGGGGCATTCCTGTTTTCCCTGGAATCCCAGACGACCATCGGCTATGGAGTCCGTTCCATTACCGAGGAATGCCCTCATGCCATCTTCCTCTTGGTGGCCCAGCTGGTCATCACCACCTTGATTGAGATCTTCATCACGGGCACCTTTCTGGCCAAAATTGCCAGACCCAAAAAACGGGCAGAAACCATCAAGTTCAGCCACTGTGCCGTCATCACCAAGCAGAACGGGAAGCTGTGCTTGGTGATCCAGGTGGCCAACATGAGGAAGAGTCTCCTGATCCAGTGCCAGCTCTCGGGAAAGCTCCTCCAGACCCATGTCACCAAGGAGGGTGAGCAGATCCTCCTGAACCAGGCCACCGTCAAGTTCCACGTGGACTCCTCTTCTGAGAGCCCCTTCCTCATCCTGCCCATGACGTTCTACCACGTGCTGGACGAGACGAGCCCCCTGCGGGATCTCACCCCACAGAACCTGAAGGAGAAGGAGTTTGAGCTGGTGGTCCTCCTCAACGCCACCGTGGAGTCCACCAGTGCCGTCTGCCAGAGCCGCACGTCTTACATCCCGGAGGAGATCTACTGGGGCTTCGAGTTTGTGCCTGTCGTCTCTCTCTCAAAAACCGGCAAGTACGTGGCTGACTTCAGTCAGTTTGAACAGATCCGGAAGAGCCCGGATTGTACCTTTTACTGCGCGGATTCTGAGAAGCAGAAACTCGAAGAGAAATACAGGCAGGAGGATCAGAGGGAAAGAGAGCTGAGAACGCTTTTGCTGCAGCAGAGCAATGTCTGACGGCAGTGGTGTTGCCTCGGCTTATCTCCGAGTGGCTTTCACATCTGAGCTCCCTTCCAACACAGAGATCACCAGGGAACTGAAAATGTGTGGCCGCGCCCAGAAACACTGCACAGGCTTACAGACCTGTTCCTCTGATCTGATGGCTTTAAACAACCTTTGCCACGTCTGAGAGGGTTCCTTTCTTCAATGCTCTGTCTGAAGCGAACTCCCCAAATTCAAATTTTCCAAAAGGGGGCTGCATTTCAAAAAACCTGGTGGAGGGCTATGGGAACAATGTCCTGCTGAGTGGACAGACATTTCAGGATGCTGATACTGAAAGGAAATGCACTTCTTATACAAGGACATCAGCTATAATATAAAGTATTTATTTAGTCCAAGCATGATAGACATCACAACCGAGAACTGAAATGTGGTTCGGTATCCACTTATATCGTTGCTTTAAAACACACTCGTTTTTTCAAGCAGAGAAAACAGTATTTATAATGGAGGCTATCTAATCATACATAAACTGGGGCAAAGGGACTCTATTCACAAAGTACAATAATTCCGTTTTTACCTTTTTCAGTGAATGTTGTTGTATAGAATGAAATTGATCAAATTAAGAATGAACTGCTGTAAAAACATGCAAATGGAGCTGATTTGATTGTTCACATTAATTTTTTTTGTTGAAATGTACTAGCCCCTTTCTATTTAAAATATAGTTCACAAGCAGCACCCATCAGCGTCATCCAGGAGCTTTATTAGTAAATTTAGCCCCACATGGGCTTAGAGAGTCATAGTCTGTATCTTAACAGGATCACCAAGTGATTCATGCAAAAATGAAAGTTTGAAAAGCTTCACTCCCGACAGAGTTTCTGAAGTAGCTTTCTGAAGCCAAGGACTCTGCTCATCCCTATCCCCTATTCTTTATTATGGCCCAATATTCCTTTCAGGGGTTTCCTTCCTTATCTGTTGAAATACCTTATCCACAGAGGAACTGCCATGGACATTTCAAGAGCAAAATAACACTCTTGACAGTAATGGTTGTCTCTCTCAAGTCAAGTACATGCTTGTTGATTACAATCAGCACAAAAGAAAATTTCAGCTTCATAACAGTCGAAAATTTGCTCCTACATGAACAACAGGAGGAGCCAAGACTAAGGAATTCAAATGCAGATGACTCCTTGAAGCATGAACAAAGCTTGATACCTGATAGCATGTAAAGCGTGCCCTCAGTATTGAAATAAATCTCATACAGCTCAGTGTTACAGAGTAACGTTTGGATTTTGGCAGGATTTAGAGCATTTCTTTGGGGGCGGAGAATCAATGCGCTAGGATTGGCTAAATGTGCAAAAGGTGAACTCTCATTTCGTTCAGACCAGGACAGATTTGAACATTCATTCAAGAAGAATGGATGTGCGCGGGACCCCATGTGTATGCATACACTGACCTGAACACACAGACACACACACACATAGGCATGCTCCTCCTGGCTCTTCCGTCATGGTGGTGGAAATTATCCGCAAAGACATTTGTGATGAAGACAGCAAGTCTTCGACAAATGTGCTCATGTTTATTCTGTTCTTTAAGAATGGGAGCGTTGGGACTCAGAGCAAACAGGGCCTGTAATCTGGATTCAGGTTCTCTGTGAAATGGTGTCATATCATAATGTTACCATAATCCCAAGTCTCCTTCCATTAAACACAAAACGTGCTGAAACCTCTGACCCGTAAGTGAACATTTAACACAGGTATGAAAACAATGGAGTTGAAGTTGTAAAAGTTTAAAAAACAATCCTAGTACACAAGAAGTTATCGTCTGCAGTTATTCAGGAAGGGTTTTTGTTTGTTTGTTTGTTTCTGTTGATCACTTTATGGCAGTTTGTTTTAGATCTTCATTCTCTTTAAAAAATCACATTAGTGTAGTTGGATATTAGCCCTTTCAATTATTAAACTTTTTAATTGTATTATGTAGTGAAATCACAGGAAAATTTGCTTGTACCATAAAGTTTCTTTCACACATTTACATCAGTGCTAATTTAAGTGCGATCAAGATTGGGGATATTACATACTTATATTGTATATGGTACAATGATATAGCATAAGATTGAAAAGTCTTTCTTTATGTTCATTTTGCATATCTGTTTTGGCCAAATTTGGAAGACTTGATCATCTGATCTATTACAATACACACAAAATAAATATGTAGTTTCTCAAAACCCAATGCTTGTACCAGTCAATAAATCATGTTATAACAAACTATTCAATAAATAGCACTAAAGGTGTATCTGATTTGAAGCTTAGTATTTTCCAAGCACACTTACTTATTATTACTTTGTACAAAATCCTTTCGTGTTAACATGCTCACAAAAGGATTCAGGTGGCAAAATTATTTGATTATATCTGGACATGAATCTGACTGAAACAGACTCATACGCAACATCCAACTAAGGACAGTCAAGCTAATAGAGTGTTTTGACCCATAAAAAGGGGTTTTGCATTTTGAAACATTTCCAGTGCATCAAGCCTTCTCGGTGCAGTTGTTCAAAACTATCCTGTTCCGTTTGAGAAATCACAATGTAAACAGCAAGTCAGTGTAATCTGCAAACCGTGTCTTATTTATGTAATAAAATACAGTGTAATGGTAACCCACTCCAGTATTCTCGCTGTGGGTAGAGGAACCTGGCAGGCTATGGTCCATGGGGCAGCCAAAGAGTCAGACACAACTTTGCAACTAAACAACAGCATTGTACTGACATGGCACCCAGTAGGCAATGGCACCAAACAGCCTAGTAAAGATTCACTCAGTGATCAAGACAAACCATCTTTGGTTTTCTTTCCTACATATCAGGAAATTACAGCCCAGAAATGACTCCAGAAACCTAAAAGAACTGGTTAAAAGTAAAAACTGCCATGAATGACTGGACTAGCTATATAGACAATTATTTTGTCTGATTTTTCTCTGAATTGACTGATTTCAATCCAATAAAAATGTAAATTTTCTTGTAGTTATTCAGTCTGAGTCATGTTTGACTCTTTGTGACCCCAAGGACTGTGGCATGCCAGGCTTCCCTTACCCTTTGTTATCTCCTGGAGATTGCTCAAACTCATGTCCATCGATTCAGTGATGCCATTCAACCATCTTATCCTCTGTCACCCCCTTCTCCTCTTGACCTCAATCTTTCCCAGCATCAGGGTCTTTTCCAAGGAGTCAGCTTTTCGTATCAGGTGGTCAAAGTATTGGAGCTTCAGATCAATCCTTCCAATGAATATTCAGGGTTGATTAAATGAGTCAGATTTTTTTTAAAAAGGGACACTTCTACTGCAGGATGACTCTTCCTTCCTTCTTGAATCCTCAGGACTCAGACATCATCTGAAGAAAGAAGGAAAGAAAAAAGCAAGGTCAGGCAGACCTGAAGCCTTTGCCCTGGTACCTCAGTAAAGGAGCAGCCTCATCTCCAGGCATGGTTCTGTACCCGGTCTCTGGTCAAAGAGCTAGACATCCGATGGTGCAACAATAGCAAAGCTTTCCAGCCTTTCACTCTTGGCTTTCATGCATACTATATAGATTTTTTTCTGTTAAATATTTGAAATAGCTAGTTTTGAATGCAGGCTATTTTATCATAGCCTTCTGGAAGGGATTTTTTTTTCAAGTGAAAGGTGGCAGCATTTCAAGTTTTAATATCCAAGTTCTGCAGTGTGCTTGTTTCAGCATTTGACTCTGTGGGGTCACACAGAGTCGGACACGACTAAAGTGACTTAGCAGCAGTAGGAGCAGCAAGTCCAAGGTGCACTTAATTTTCTTCCTTTAGAAAAACTTACCCCTGAAGGTCTAAAGCTTAACATTTCACTTCTAATTGATTAACTATTAATACATATACTTTGCCTTTTGTGAATTTCAGTTTATCTTTAATCAGAATGTCCTGCCAACCCGTCCTTGGGTCTCTGGGCAACAAAGAGAGGCTTCTGCTCTCAGAGTAAGGTGCATTGTAAGAAGAGTTTGAGTCTCCAGAGTAAGAATTTACAATGAAAAAGTATAATTAGAATTTAATTTTATAATTAGAATTAGATTTAAAAAATAAAGCAGTTACTTAACTTCTTGAGGCATTTGTATATTCTTTGGTAGACTTTTTTTAATTGCTGTTCTGTTGTTTTGATTTTTTAAAAGAAATCTGAGACAAAGTCTTTGTCTTCAGAGTAAGGAAGGCAGTGAGAAAGGTGTAAAAAAAATAAAATAAAAGCTAATAGTTGACTTAGCTAGGCTTCCATGTAAACAGACTTCTACCAGTGAAAACGAACTTCAGAGAAAATATTGGTCGTTCAGTCTCACATTTCAACAAACCATCATCATATCCTTTGGCTTCCCAGGAGTAGCAATTTTCCTAACTCTTAAGAAACACTGATGGATTAAGTCCAACTTTTTTTCCAAAAT
Source organism: Oryx dammah (assembly GCF_014754425.2). Lineage (NCBI taxonomy): Eukaryota > Metazoa > Chordata > Mammalia > Artiodactyla > Bovidae > Oryx > Oryx dammah. The sequence goes on along the minus strand of NW_024070186.1, from coordinate 6,780,483 downwards.
TTTTCCACTAGGCACATAATGAGAGAGAAACACGAGGCAAAAATAAAGCTCCAGGCATTTCACTTCATCTTCATCCTCTGTCAGCTCTCCCGAGTCAGTTTCCTCTCAACTGCCTGTGTGCTTGGTTGACTATACCTCATCTTCGCCAACTATTCTAGCAAGCCAGATAAACCCCGTGGCTTAAAAATAATCCAAATTAGTAGTAATAATTTGTGGACATTTAGATGCCTAAAAACTGGGGATAGGAACTTTTATCTTTCAATGAGTACGTTGCTAGTATGTTAAAATAGAAGACAGAGAAAAAGCTGTTGATTGGAGTGGATAGTTAATTCCTAATAAAATTACAAGAATTGATTATGGAAGTCAAAAGATGTGATTGGCACATGAGCATAAATGCCAAAGGTGTCATATATGTGGATAAAGGCCACGTGACTAGTAAAGGTAGCGCAGTGCGTGTGTGCTCAGTCGTGTCCAGCTCTTTGCTACCCCCAAGGACTGTAGCCCACTGCCCTCCTCTGTCCATGGGATTCTTGTCTTGCTCCAGACAAGAATACTGGAGTGGGTTTCATTTCCTCCTTCAGGAGATCTTCACGACTCAGGGATTGAACCCATGTCTCCTGCATTGGTAGGCAGATCCTTCACCTCTGTGTCGCCTAGAAAGCCCCCTAGTAAAGATAATTTCAGCCAAATGCAGGGACTTTTGGTAAATCCTGGGCATGCTCTTTGTTTATCACAGAAAGGCTGGGAACAATGGACACATCATTTTGTATTACCAACCACCACTAGATGGGTAAAACCAAAGATAAAGGCATCTGCCTAAAAGCCCATTACCACATTTTTTTGTTTAACAGCTCCAGCCTTGTAATGTACTTAGCTATGATCTTATCTTTCCTCAAGGCTAAATCTTGTCTACTATCCATGCCTTCACAACAACCTAAGATATCTAATTTCACCCCTCAAAAATATTCATGTTAGACATAGAACCTACTCAAAATTAGACTCCAAGGGAGCTACTATAATTGACTACATAGTATGCATTCTCTTAGAAAAAAAATTAAGAGCTGTTGATTTTGAGCTAATAAATATGACCTTTTAGCTTATTATTCCTATGATTGTTATTATTGCTAATGTCTTTAATATTGCTGAAAAAGTAAAGAGTTTCAAAAGCATGATTGGATGGGAGTTCAAAGGAATGACTGGTTTTTTGTCCCTTTACTATAAGGTAACCATATTCTTTCATCTGCAATCAAATCTTAAGACTAAGGATGTTGTATGAAATAAAATCATTACAGGAAGTATGACGGTATCAGGGACTTTTTACAAAAACAAACTTCCAGATCACAAGAGGAAGCTGTGTTTGTGTGCTGACAGAAAGTATTTAACAGCAGTCAGGAGAGGAAGGCAGGATGACAGCCAACTTGGATCTATTTTTGAAGAATTATTTCTGTAGAGGGTCATGGAATTGTAAGTTACAAAAAAGAATGCTTTGGTAAACAGTCCTCTCCATTCCACAAGGACTCACTCCAAAATACCACTTAATGAAATTCACGGGAATGTTATGAAGATGGAAATCCCAAATGACAGGCAGACTTTACAAGCGAACAGTCCTACTTTTTGTGAATCCTGGCAGTGTGCATTTACCAAAATCTCCGTCACACCATGCTCTCTTGCTATATATAGCACTCCATCTGATCTGATCGCTATACCATGTGGCAAGATGCATGTCCTTGCTTTCTTCTGATTTTTAACTGGTCTTAAATTTGTCTTAGCATAACAGTGACTCCTGCTTCTCAAGGTTGAGCTACTATTTGGTACATTTTAGAAACCTCAAACTAACGTGTGTGTACTCAGTCACTACTGAACCCAATGACCAATCCGCTTTAAATAGGTCTTTTTACGTTCTATGAAATCATCCCTCTATTTACCAAACCATTTCTTGTTCTTATATATAACTCTATCACCTTTCTTTTATTATATATATGGAATCACTCTCATCTGTAAAATAATAACAAATACAATAAAGCTAATTTTGAAGACTTGAGTTTCTTCTCATTTTATTGGAAGGGTTATGATTTTATAGTTCATGCTCTGATGGACAGGGATTTAATATTTTCTTAGAGAGTTCAGCACCGAAGAATTGATGCTTTTGAACTGTGGTGTTGGGGAAGACTCTTGAGGGTCCCTTGGACTATAGGGAGATCCAGCCAGTCCATTCTGAAGATCAGCCCTGGGATTTCTTTGGAGGGAATGATGCTGAAGCTGAAACTCCAATACTTTGGCCACCTCATGCAAGGAGTTGACTCATTGGAAAAGACTCTGATGCTGGGAGGGATTGGGGGCAGGAAGAGAAGGGGACGACAGAGGATGCAATGGGTGGATGGCATCACTGACTCAATGGATGTGAGTCTGAGTGAACTCTGGGAGTTGGTGATGGACAGGGAGGCCTGGCGTGCTACGATTCATGGGGTCACAAAGAGTTGGACACGACTGAGCGACTGAACTGAACTGAACTGAGAGAGCTCAGAAGAAAATTATCATTTGAAACATCTTTTTCTGATGATGGTAATTACAATAATTTGGGGATGAGCAGGTACTTTTTAAGATGGTATTTTATACCAGTGCCTAAAGGAATGTATTTTGTTTTTTTTTCTAATCAAAGAAAAGAAAATGAAGTTTCTACCTTATGTCTTTCTTTTGCCACGATGTTCTACTTGCTCATTTTATTTTAGTCAATGATTAAAGATCGAGTTAACAATTTAACAACATCTTTTCTGTACTTTATTTCTTACTAAAGTTTCTTGTACTTCATTGCCTTTTTACTTTTATGGGTAAAAAGAAAGAAAACACACAATTATATAAGCCTTAAAGGTATCAGTATGGGTGCGACTGCAAAGCAACACAGCTGTTTAAGATCCACACTGTAGAGATTTGTACCCAAGAAACAGCCATGGTCCTCTTATGGGGACACCATACACACACACAACAAAGTGGCTGCCACAGCTCCAAACTTTCTGCAGGGGTTTCTTGGAACCTGCTCTTTTGAAATCTTGGGTGATTCATTGTGATATTTTCAGTGATGGCAAGATAAGTTTCTTTTAGTGAGCCTGTGACAGGTGGAAATATAAAAGGCTGGTGCATATGGTAGGAAGTCAAATTGGAAGATGCTGTTTGGGAAAACAAAAACAATGTTTTCCAGAAAGTGCACAGTGATCTGGAATACAGTACTAAGGCTCATCAGTTGGGAGGATACATTTTATTAATTTCAATTTGCATGAAATTTCTCAGACACGTATCATCTTCTACTCCTTTATCTCAAGCATCTACTTGCCCTTGTGGGATGACCTTGACCGAGAACTGAGCTGTCCATGTCCAAGACATGAAAGAGGTTTGCCTCCACCACACCATGTCTTTGCGGTGGTGAATGTATGGGGCATTGTCACAGTGGCACGGGAGCTTTGCTCTGGGCTGGAAACACAGCATCCTGGCAGCCATAATTCCTTTTCTCAGAAATCCTTGATTTCATTCAGCTGCCTTCAAAAAGTCAGATAAACAATCTTTGTGGTTTAATTTTTCATGCAAAGTCCATATTCTTTCCAGAAACTTCTACCTCATTTGAGGTTTTAGTCTCCAAGTTTTCTATCCCTTTACTTGAATTTTACACTTCCACTATAGTACCTCATGCTCTTGGTCAGTTGCTAAGTCACATCTGACTCTTTGTGACCCCATGGACTATGTAGCCCACCAGCCTCCTCTGTCCATGGGATTTTCCAGGTAAGAATACTGTAGGGGTTTGCCATTTCTTTCTTCAGGGAATCTTCTCTACCCAGGAATCAAACCTGTGTCTCCTGCATTGACAGGCAGATTCTTACTGAGCCACCAGGGAATCTCGTATTTGAATGTCCCACATGTGTTCACACCAGTCTCTAGAGCTGTTTTCTGTATCTTTCTTGGTTCACCTCTATTGAGTCTGTCAGATCTCAGTTTATATGTGATTTGAAGACCTGCATGTGATTTAAAGATCTGCCGTAAGTCTTCTGTAAACAACAGACACTCCATTCTACACCAACGCAGAACTATATGTGCATTTCCTAACCCTCATTCCCACCATCAGTTGGGCTGACCTGGTACATAGGAAGCATGTTGTAGCGTGTTCTGTTGCAACATGCCTCTCCTACTCATATAAGCCACACACACACACACGCACGCACACGCACGCACACAAGCCCCAAGCCTTCCAGTCCCAACTTGGATTTGCAGAGAGCAAATAAGACACACACTCGTAGGTTCTTAATGCTTCGAGCCACTTCAAAACATTTAATGGTCCATTTTATAGCCAACGAAGGAAGTATAGCAAGTCTAGTTTCTGTACTTTACAGAAGACCCTACAGCTAACAGGTTCAATGTCTCATCCAGTGTCACCCAACAAACAAGTGCAGTGATGTAGGTCTCTCCCTTCTGGTCTAATAGTCCATCCCCTAGATTTACAACATGGGAATTTCACCATGGAACTGGTTTCTCCATGTGATGTGTCAAAACCAGAGCTTGGTGATGATAGAATAGATCACCCAGGGAAAGCATGAATCTGGTAGCCTGGAATAATTATATAGAGGCCCTAAATGCTACCAGGGGTCTGTTACTCAGAGGCTGAGCACATGGGATAAGTATTCAGAAGGTAGAAATGATATTAATCCATCAGGTGAGAGAAAAGAGTACAGGAATATGAACACTGCTCACCAAGATTTAAACAAAGCCAACAAACTGACTGTTTATCTGAGAAGGGATGAACAGTTGGCCAAAAAATCAACAGAGTGGTAACCAGAATTAAGAAATCCCAGAGGAAGATTTTGGTGGCCAAGTATATATGCAGCTAGTTCACTTCTAAGTTCCTTACATCCATTATGATTGAGTTGCATCTCCTTAAATCAGGTAAGCATTGTTGTTGTTGCTGTTAAGTCTCTAAGCCCTGTCTGACTCTTTCGTGACCCTATGGACCGTAGCCTGTCAGGCTCTTCTGTCCATGGGATTCCCCAGGCAAGAAGAGTGGAGCAGGTTGCCATTTCCTTCTCCTGGGGATCTTCCCAACCCAGGGATTGAACCCACATCTCCTGCATTAGCAGGCGGATTCTTTACCACTGAGCTACCATGGAAGCAAGCGTGTTACAATCCCCATTTTATAGACAATAAAACTGAAGTTCAGAGAAGTTAAGCAACTTGGCTAAAGTCACATAGCTAAGAAGCGACAGAGCTGGGAGGAAAACCCAGGACTGACCAAAGTGAAAGTCTGTCTTCCTCCCTAAGCTCTTTTCCTACAAAGGAGCCTAGAGGATTTGGTGGTTGATATTCTTGGAACAAAGGAGCCTGGAGGATTTGGTAGTTGATGTTCTTGGAACAAAGAAGCCATTGTTCAGCTTTCATGTGTTTTTGTCAAGTGAAAACAAACCACAGTTGAGTTGCTATGTTGCCACAAACCTGACCCTTGGAAGCTAAATTAATAGTGAAGAGCAGCAAGGCAAATAATAAGGGCTTGGCCAAGTGCTGCCTATTCAGTTAGAGTGGTAAGTTTCCAAGGGGTTATTTTGCTGAGTTCTGAAAACCTGACTTGCAATAATTTATATACTGGGCTCTTCAGAGAACCTCCAAGAGAAATTTGGAGATCATTTTAAGATCTTGGCTGATGGAGAGACAAAGAGTGCTGTGTAGAGATGAGCCATCACTACAGAACCAATAGAGCACCCTAGAGTTTGATCCTGAGTGTAGGGGACCTAGTGGGAACAAGTGAGAGGCCCTGCAAGATACAGTTACTGCTGCCATAATGATCAGGGCTAAGCAGGCAGGCTCAGAACCCAGACACCAAGGAAAGCTAGAAACACAGGGCAAACACGCCAGGGAAGTTGACTGTGGAGTGAGGCTCTGACAGATATGTCCTGATGCTCAGGAAGACCAAGCTGAAAATCTCCCTATTTCACAGAAAGGTGGGTAAAGAGAGGGGCAAGTGAGAGAGACATAGCGAATGAACCCACCACAAAGAGGGGAGATCAAGGGAGTGAACTTCAGGACCCAAACCCAAGGCAGGCGAATCAGAGACAGGACCCTACTCCCAGGAGGAGTCAGTGAAGAAAGGAAACAAGCAAAACCTTGTTTCTGGGTCTAAAATCTAAGGCTGGAAGTCAGGCATAAAAAGGCTGACCACGACAGGAGTTGTTGCTCACTCAGTTGTGTCTGACATTTTGTGACCCCATGGACTATAGCATGCCAGCCTCCTCTGTCCTCTACTATCTTCTGAAGTTTGCTCAAATTCACATCTATTGAGGTGGTGACGCTATGTACCCATCTCATCCTCTGAACCCCCTTCTCCTTCTGCTCTCAATTTTTCCCAGCATCAGGGTCTTTTCCAATGAATCAACTCTTCACATCAAGTGGCCAAAGTATTGGAGCTTCAGCATCAGCATCAGCATCACTTCTTCCAATGAAGATTCAGGGTTGATTTCCTTTAGGGTTGACTGATTTGATCTTGCTGTCTGAGGGACTCTCAGGAGTCTTCTCCAGCACCACAATTCAAAAGCATCAATTCTGTGATGCTCAGCCTTCCTTATGGTCCACTCTCACATCCGTACATGACTACTTGAAAAACCATAGCTTTCACTCTACAGACCTTTGTTAGCAAAGGGATATCTCTGCTTTTTAATACACTGTCTAGGTTTATCACGGCTTTCCTTTCAAGGAGCAAGCCTCATTAAATTTCATGGCTGCAGCCACTGTTATTACATTAGGGGATAAAAGCAGATTCCTGGGAGGGCCATGCTATTTGTATTCTTTCCCTAGGGCTGCTGTGACAGATTACAAACTTGATGATTTAAAATAGTGGAAATTTGTTAACTTAAAGTTCTGGGGGCAAGAAGGCTGAAGTTAGCATAGGCAGGGTTGTGGTCCTCTGAGACCTATAGGATGGGGTTCTTCCTGGCCTCCTCCAGCTTCTGGAAGCCCCAGAAGCTCCTTAGCTTGAGGCAGCATCACACCAACCTCTCCCTCCATGATCCCATGGTCTTTTTCCCGTGTCTTCACACTGCCTGCTCTCTCTGTGTGTCTGTCTCTGTGTTCAAATTTCCTCCTTTTTTTTTTTTCTTCAATAAGGACAAAAGTTAGATGAGGGACCTCTCAATGAGTTCATTTTATCTTTGTAAGAAACTTATTTCCAAATGAGGTCCCATTCCAAGGCACTGGGAATTAGGACTTCCTTGTGTTTCTTTGAGGGGACACAATTCAACCTATAACACTTTTCTTCCCTTTCTGCTTCCTCACCAGCTTGGTTATGCTCAACCCTCCTTTCGTTTTCCCTGGAAGAGATGAAGGGTCCCTCTGGTGATGGTGATTGTCCTTGGTTTCCCAGCTCTTCAGAATGGACAGGCAAAGCAAACTTCCAGCAGATGCTCTGTTGTTAAAAGCTATGCCAGTGGATGCTTTTAGATACTGCTGAGAAGGCTTTCCGTTCTCAGTGTAGAGAACAAAGTGTCTTCTTCCTCGGATGTTCTGTCCACTATTTCTGTACACAGGAAGACTTTTTAACCCTGGTTTTCAAATAGTCAGAGGCTAGTTTTAGCCTCCACAAGTTAATCATACACTGGGCTTCCTCTTCCAAGTGCTATCCACCAAGAGTTTGCTGATTTCCCAAGACATGAAAGTACTTGACTTTTAGATGCATTTCATAATTCTGTGTCTGTCATTTTGGGGCCTTTCGTGTCTCCTCCTGCAGAGGTTACTAAAAACCCTTCCTTCAACCAAGACATGCTTCTTGGAGGCGGCTCTGTAGTCATTGCCAGTTCACATGCTGTTGTATCCTGGTGGACGCCCATGCTTGCATCATGCTGCTAAATCAGATAGCACCACGTCACTCAGGGAACAATGCTCTTAAACCCTGTTATCTTGCCCAAAGCATCTCCTCCTCCAGTGCAGGAAACCTGAGACCCTCCCTTGTCTTCTGCTCCCTCATCACCAGTATCTAAAGCATCACCCACCCTTGTCTTTACTACCCCTGAAATGGCTCTCAAGTCTGTTTCTTTGCTTTCATTCTAATCGTTCCTCCCTTCGCTCAGGCCGCCATCCTCTCTTATCTGTGTCTTTGAAAAGTTTTACACTGGCTGTACCACCTCTAATCTTTCTCCCTCTAGAAAGTGTGATGTGCCCATGCTAAAATTCATCATATTAAAATCCAATTATATGCTTTCCTCACTCAAAACCTTATCCTTCAAAATAAAGGTCACCTGTCCTAAAAATCAATGATTTAAGCTCTAGCTTCACGAAGTTAAAAAAAAAAAAAAAAACTTAATTTAAAACAAATTATAAAGAACAATGAAATAGAAAAATCCATATATAACAGTTTTGCTTCTGGTAACAAACTTATCCTCCACAGATAACAGCTGTATGCACTGGGTGGGGCTGGGAAACACATGACATGAAATCAACTACTCAACTCTTTGGAGTGAACAAAGGCAAGGAAACACTTGAGGAGAGTTGAAACTCATAGGGAGCAGTGAGCAAGGGGGAATATCCCCATGTTTCCAGCCTTGCCCGAAGGAAAATTGCAATTGTGGTGTGTCATGGGTCAACTAAAATGCCAAAGGAAAGTCAGCAAGTTTCTGGCTCAGGAGAAAAGGGAAGGTGCCCAGGGCAATGAGAGCTACTGGAGGGTGGGGTCAATCCAAGAAAGGAAAGAGCACATACTGTGAATCCTAAGTCCGTACATAAACTCCAGAAAAGTCTGTGGGTGACCACTGAACCATACACATGTGGGGCAGACTGCAAAGTCTAAATTGAGAACACTGCTACTATATAACCACAGGTGAAATCAAGTTTGAATTTTAACTCTGACCAAGTTGATTGCCTGCTCAAAGCAAAAAAAAACACTAGCACACTGTGTAAGAAGAGAACAAATTTCAGATTATCTACAACATGACTTAGAAAATGTTTAGGATACAATTCCAAATTAAATGACATATGAAGAACCAAGAAAATGTGACCTAGTCTCAAGAGAAAAGACAATTAACAGGGGCCAACCCTAAGATGACAATTGCTAAAACTATGGTCAATGAGGTAGAGAAAATACGACAATGAAAAAAAAAAAAAAAGATAAACCTTACTACAGGTTTGTAACATATAAATAAGGACTGAGTAGAAATTTTGGAACTGAAAAATGAAATATCTGAAATTTAAAAATTCACTAGATAGGTTGAATAGGAGAATGGATATGAAAAGGAAAGGGTGAGTGAACTTGAATATATATCAGCAGAGTTATCCAAACTAAAGAAGAAAAAGAAAAAAATACTTCAGAAAGGTAATAAGTGCCAGGGATCTGCAGAATAATGACAAATATCTAATGCACAGTTAAGCTGAGAAACAGCCATTCCATTCTTAGGAATTATCCAAGTGAAATGAAAACATATATCCACTCAAGGGCTTATTCTTAATTGTTCATGGAAGTTTGATTTTTAATAGCCAGAAAATCTATGAACAGCCAAAGTGTTCATCAGTAGGTGAATGGATAAGAAAATGTGGTCTACCCATTGTTTCTGTCATTCAGCCACACAGTCATGTCTGACTCTTTGCGACCCCATGGACTACAGCACGACAGGCCTCTCTGTCCCTCACATCTCCCAGAGTTTGCCCAAGTTCATGTGTATTGTGTCAGTGATGCCACCTAGTCATGTCATCCTCTGATACCCTCTTCTTCTGCCCTCAATCTTTCCCAGCATTAGGAACTTTTCCAGTGAGTCAGCTGTTCATATCAGGTGACCAAAATACTGGAGCTTCAGCTTCAGCATCAGTCCTTCCAATGAGTATTCAGGGTTGATTTCCTTTAAGATTGACTGGTTTCATCTCCTCACTCTTCAAAGGACTCTCAAGAGTTTTCTCCAGGACCACAGTTCAAGGGCATCAATTCATTGGGGCTCTGCCTTCTTTACAGTCCAGCTCACACAACCATACATGACCACTGGGAAGACCATAGCCTTGACTCTATGGACCTTTGTTGGCAGAGTGATATCTCTGATTTTCAACACACTGTGTCTAGGTTTGTCATAGCTTTCCTTCCAAGAAGCAATCGCCCTCTGATTTTATGGCTGCAGTCACCATCCGCAGTGATTTTAGAGCCCAAGAAGAGGAAATCTGTCACTACTTCCACCTTTTCCCTTTCTATTTGCCATGAAGTAATGGGGCCAGATGCCATGATCTTAATTTTTTTTAATACTGAGTTTTAAGCTGGCTTTTTCACTCTCTTCCTTCACCCTCATCAAGAAGTTCTTTAGTTCCTCTTCGCTTTCTGCCATTAGAGTGATATCATCTGCATATCTGAGGTTGTTGATGTTTCTCCCACCTATTTTTCTTCCGGCTTGTAACTCATCCAGTGGGGCATTTCTCATGATATGCTCCATGTATAAATTAAGCAAACAGGGTGACAACAGACAGCAGATTTACCCATTCAATGGAATAAATAAAAATTAATGATATAAAATGGCAACCCACTACAGTGTTCTTGCCTGGAGAATCCCAGGGACGGGGGAACCTGGTGGGCTGCCGTCTCTGGGGTCGCACAGAGTCAGACACAACTGAAGCAACTTAGCAGCAGCTATGAAAACAATGCAGGTGAATCTTAAAACAAACAAAAAATATAAGCAAAAGAAGCTAAACTAAAAGAGTGCATACTTCATGATTTCATCCATAGAAAATTCTAAAATATTCTAAATAATCTACAGGAACAGAAAACTAATCATCAGTTCACTGGATTCAGGGATGGAAAGAGAAATGGACCACAAAAAGGTATGAGAAATCTCTTGAGAGTGATGGTTCTTGTTCAGTTGCTAAGTCATGTCCAACTCTTTGCAACCCCATGGACTGCAGCATGCCAGGCTTCTCTGTCTTTTAGTATCTCCTGGAGTTTGCTTAAATTCATGTCCAGTGAGTTGGTGGTGCCATCCAATCACCTCATCTATCGTCCTCTTCCCCTCCTGTCCTCAATCTTTCCTAGAATCAAAGTGATTGGAGATCTTGTTAATTTTTATTATGATGATGGCTCACAGGTCTATACATCACAAAACTGAATTCTAGAGATCTGCTCTGTGATATGGGCTTCCCTGATAGCTCAGTTGGTAAAGAATACACCTGCAATACAGGAGGCTCCAGTGTAATTCCTTGGTTGGGAAGATCCACTGGAGAAGGGATAGGCTACCCACTGCAGTGTTCTTGGGCTTCCTTTCTGGCTCAGCTGGTAAAAAAATCCGCCTGCAATGTGGGATACCTGGGTAGCTATCATTAACAATACAGTCCAGTGCACTTTCAACTACATTAAGAGGATAAATCTCATGCCAGGTGGTTTTCCAAACATACCCCGCACAATTACTCAATAGAACATAAGGACATTTCTGGAAGTGATTGGTAATTTTAGTACTTGGTTGTGGTGATACCATATCAATGTGTACTTATCAAGATGTGTACATTAATATGTATGCAATTTTTGTATATCAGTTATGCCTCAATAAGCTAAAAACAAATCAATCAGGATCATCTAAACACACAGTTATTATTTCTTAATATAACATAATAAAATTGGATTAAATAATTGATATAAGTGGTAATCACCAAGGAGTTAGTTAAAATATCTGAGGTTGTTGATGCTGAAGGGTCTGATTCATTAAATTTGGGCTACCCCTTGAGAGTCTGTGTTTTGTACAAGCTTCCAGTGACACCCAAGAGATGGTCCAAGCTCCACATTTAAAGGAGCCTTAGACTAAACTATTCAATCTAGATAAGATACAGCCAAAGAGCATTTTCTAAATTCTCTCTCCATGTGTGATTAGCATCACTGGTCTCATTCTTATAGAGCTGTGTCATGTCCCATAACTTGCTTTACAGCACCAGCCACGAGACTTCTAAGGATGATAACCATCACATCTGGTATTTATTAAACACACATGAGTGTTAGGCATTGTTCTCACAGCTGCGTATGAATTTATTCATTTAATCCTCAAGGCAAAGGCAGGTAGTACTATTTATCCCTACTATTTTAGCAAACATAGAAAACCAAAGCACAGAAAATTTAAAGTACTTGCCCGAGGTCATGATTGAAATCAAGAAGAGGCAGATTCAATCCCAAGCATCACACACTTAACCATTGTGCTCTTTGGCTTCTCCTCAGAGCAATCGTCATGCTCCAAACGTGGCGGGTTCTGGCCCTGAATTCAGAACCACTAATCTGTGTCCAAGAGTCTTCCAACTTTGCTGTTCTTTATGGCAGACTTGACTGTTTTAACATTCAATATGTATTCAGAACTTGCCTTGTATCAGGCCTTGTCCACAAGATGGGCCAGCTCTTTGTATGTTCTCCTGATTACATACTGTGCTGTGTGCCTAGTCACTCAGTCGTGTCTGACTCTTTGTGACCCCACGGACTGCAGCCCACCAGGCTCCTCTGTCCATGGGGATTCTCCAGGCAAGAATTCCGGAGTGGGTTGCCATGCCTTCCTCCAAGGGATCTTCCCAAACCAGGGATTGAACCCAGGTCTCCCGCATTGCAGGCAGATTCTTTACCGTCTGAGCCACCTGTCCCACCATCCAAGCAGTGTCTGTTTACCAAGAATGCAGACTGGTGCTCCCTACACCCTCCTCCGTTCAAGGTGTCCTGTTCCAGCAGAACCAGCCCCACACTTTGCCCCGGTGTCTCCTCAAATCAGAGAGCCCCACCATGAGCAATGCATGCCATGAGCCTCTGGGGACTTGGGCTGCCATTTCAATCTCTGGCTCCCAAAGGAAGGGAGTATTGTTCAGATATCCCTGCAACTTGCATAAATTCATTGAGACTCTTAAATGTAGGGCAGAGGTGACTGGCATTTCATCCTATTGGCCCATCAAACATTCCCATCTGTCAGTCTGTGGGGAGACAGCTGGTACCGTGGGTTCATCACCCATCCTCCGAGAGGACACTGACTGGTAGGGTAAAGTTTAAATCTTCCTGTTTTCCAATGGCCTCAGCATCCCCATGAACAGGCTGTGAGCATCCCATTCAGGTGACCAGATATGGTCAGGAAGTCAAATTTTATAATGAAATTTGCAGCAACATGGATGGAGCTAGAGATTATCATATTAAGTAAAATAAGTCAGACAAAAAAGACAAATATCATATGATATCACTTCTATGAGGAACTAAAAAAAAATGATACAAGTGAACTTACAAAACAGAAATAGGTGCATAGACATATAAAATAAATCTATAGTTACCAAAGGGGAAAGGGAAGGGATAAAATAGGAGTTTGGGATTAACAGATACATATATAAAATAGATAAACAAGAACCTACAAAGCATGTGTGTAGGTGTACATATGTGCTATGCTAAGTCGCTTCAGTCATGTCTGAGTCTTTGCAACCCCATGGACTGTATGTAGCCTGCCAGACTCCTCTGTCCTTAGGATTCTCCAAGAAAGAATATTGAAGTGGGTTTCCATGCCTTCCTCCAGGGGGGTCTTCCCAACCCAGGGATCGAACCCACATCTCTTATGTCTCTTGCATTGGCAGGCAGGTTCTTTACAACTAGCACCACCTGGGAAGCCCTGTGTGTGTGTGTGTGTGTGTGTGTGTGTGTGTGTGTATCTGAATCACTTTGCTGTACACTTGAAACTAACATAATATTGTGAATGAACTGTACTTCGATTAAAAAAAAAAAGATATCTAAGGATCTCTGAGTAGCGCCTTAACAGTGTCCAGCACAGTATACAAGCCTCCCAGGGTGGCTAGAAGGAGGTACTTCCTGAAAGGAAGGGTTGTTGACGATAAGAATGGATTAACAAAGAAAACAGAGCTAAACGGGAGTAATCAGGGCTCTCAACGCAGGCCTGCCCCGAGGCAGGGACCGGACCGTTGACCTTTCTGGGCCCACACATGTCTGTGAGCCTGTCGAGTTGGTTAGGACTCTGTGGGTTTCATGTTGAAGATCAACCGCCCGCGAAGCTGATGGCCATTGGCCAAGCCCACTTCCCAGCTGAGGACAACGCAGCTGAAAGCAACCTGGGCAGCTTCCTGGGCAGCCCATTGCTCTTACCGAATCACATTTTGATGAGCTGAGTGTAAATGAATGAGAAACACATGGATTTAATTTCCCCTGAAATTAGGGATGGGTGAGCCCAGCCATAGTTTGGAATTGCTGAAAGTCTCCAACTCTTTTTTTTTTTTTCCCCCAAGTGCTTTTGGTTCAGAAAATCCAAAACCAGGGTTCTGCAAAGCACATGTCCCCTCATTTGTACGAGGCTTCACGTTCTTTAAAGGGAATTTGATCTGCCTATTTCAACTTCTTTACACCTCACTTATCAAGATGTTTAATGCAATTTCCTGGAAGGGTAACTTTTTTCAATCTTTTTCATTTAGGGAAAGAAAACAATGGAGAAGGTTGAAAATTGTATATGCCAGAAAATGTGGGGTTTAGGGCTCAGAATTACATACATATGAGGTATGCAGTCAAAAATGTGCTAAAGGAATGTATTTGAAAATCTCTTGAAAAGTGAGGGAAAGATGGGTCCTTTCAATAAGGATAGGCTTAGGGGAATTCTGGAAAATACAACATCGTTTTAAATACATGGTCCAGATTTTCTCATCTCTCTCAGGCAGAGGAACTCTAGTAGCCACTGGAACGTGGGGGAGTTTGGGATTAACTCTAGCACCTAGCATCATCTGCCAGCATGAATCTCCATATCTCCATGTATCTCTACTTTTTATAAGATATATGATGAAGGAGCTGCTGTGGAATGTTTCATAATCAGAGAGGGTAGAAGAAATGTGTTGCAGGAGGTGGGCATGTGGGGGGCGGGGGAACCCTCGGGGCCATCTTTGTTTCAGAGATGTGGCTCAGAGCACAGATTCATTCATAAGTTCCAAAGAACTGTTTTCACTTAAAGGTCATCCTGAGGTTTCAGAGGACAAAGTAAGACACAAACAGGAAAGCAGCAGTTGTCCCCAACCCTGGGACAGTCTGTTTGCATTGTTCAGGAAGCACAAAACTCATCAACCCTAATGGCCCCACTTCTGTGCAGAGAGGGATGGGGAGTTAGTGGAGCAGTGGACGTTGCCCAGCAGGAGAAAAGAAGGAAATGGTGGACTCTTTGGGAATCTGATCAAGTTTGTCTCAAGTGCCTAGGAGACATACCCTGAGAATTCCCAGGAAAACAATTTGTAGTGGGAACTTTATGCAGGAAGCAATAACAGAATAGGGTTTATTATGATTAGTATAGTCTCCACTTTAATCCCCAGGCTGGTGTACAAAGAGCAAACATAGGTTATACATCTCTTTAGAACTACTGATTTAACTGTAAATTTTGGTAAAAATTTCTGGCTTTGAAAGTAGAAGACTAAAGTAGGGCCATCGTAGGAATAGTGACAATAGCAATGATCGATATTCCCTGGACATCTGACACTGCCCAGTCTCCTTTGTAGTTAGGCTGAGGACGTGTGATTGGTTCTGGCCAACAGAGTTCAAAGAAGAACTAAACCTCTATTCTGTTAAGCAGCCGGGATTTGTGGGTGGAGGGAAGCTTATTTATTACACTAGCTAGTGGTAACCAGCCCGATTAACAAACACTGTGAACCTTGAGCTTCTGATTTAAAACACATCATTGTGATGCTCTGACAGTAATAAAACTGGTGATTTTAGGCTAGACTCTTAGAAGTTTCTGAGACTGTAATGGTACCTCGTATTGGTTATCTTAAAGAAAGAAAGTGAAGTCGCTCAGTCGTGTCCAACTCTGCGACCCCATGGACTGTAGCCTGCCAGCTCCTCTGTCCGTGGGATTTTCCAGGCAAGAATACTGGAGTGGGTTGCCATTTCCTTCTCCAGATCTTCCCAACAAAGGGATTGAATCCCGGTCTCCCTCTTTGTAGGCAGACGCTTTACCATCTGAGCCACCAGGGAAATTTCCATTAGTTATCTTATTATTGCATAAAAAATGATCTTGAACAGTGCTGGTTTATAGTAACTAGCATTTCTTATCTTGGTGTTTTGATGGTCAGGAATGTGGGAGTGGCTTAGTTAGGTGATTCTGATTCAGCATCTTTATGATGTGCAAGCAAGGTGTTGGCAGGAGCTTTAGTCATTTGAAGGCTTGTTTGGGGCTGGAGGATCCACTGATAATAGGTAGACTTGATTTCTCACTGGTTATTGGCTAGAGTTTTCAGTCTTTACCACATGGGCCTCTCCATAGTCACTCTCATGATATGAAAGCCAGAATCTTTCAGAGAGAGTGATCCAAGAGAGAAAGCAAGCAGGAATCCACCGTGCCTTCTCTTGCTTAGCCTCTGATGTTGCACTATGTCACTTTTGCTTTTTTCCCCTGTTTATTATTAGTAAGTCACTAAATTCAAGAGAAGGGGAATTGACTTTCAAGAGAGTGTCATAGAATTTGTGGATGCATTTCAAATCACACTATTACTCCAGAACAGGCTTGTGGGAAGCTGATGGGGATGGAATGATTGATTGCCCCTGAGACTGGAAAGAGGGGCTTCAATGATCCATCATAGAGCAGGCTGGTGGAGTGTAATGATAGAATTGCTCCATTCTTACAATGCTCCCTGGTCTCATGAATGAGTAAAAGGAACCTAACCTGTTCTATTCAAACTATGTGGACCAGACCCCTGTCCTGAAGCTGCATACTGAGATGGCAAGGTGAGCATGAAAGCCTTCATGCTTTCCAGGTCATTTACTGCGGTAAGTCACAGGCAGCTTTCTACATGATGCAGAGGAAATTTATCCTCATGAAACAGGGGCCCTGGCTGTGTAGGCGGAGATGCAGCCTCCTCCTCTGATGTAACCACCACCTGCTGACCTCCTGGTTTGCCCAGGTGGCACAGCATGCCAATTGCTGGTACACACTCTGGGCATTTGCATAGAAGGATAGCACTTGGACCATAAGGAAGGCTGAGAGCCAAAGAATTGATGCTTTTGAACTGGGGTGTTGGAGAAGACTCTTGAGAGTCCCTTGGACTGCAAGGAGATCCAACCAGCCCATCCTAAAGGAAATCAACCCTGAATATTCCCTGGAAGGACTGATGCTGAAGCTGAAGCTCTATACTTTGGCCACCTGATGCGAAGAGCCAACTCAATGGAAAAGACCTTGACCTCAGGCAAGATTGAGGACTGGAGGAAAACAGTTAGATGGCATCATTGACTCAATGAACATGAGTTTGAGCAAATTCCAGGAGATGGTGAAGGGCAGGGAAGCCTCACATGCTGCAGCCCATGGGGTCTCAAAGATTGAGACACAACTTAGCAACTGAACAACAACAATAGGATAAAATAGAAAAGAGAGAAACCCTTCCCTCTGTACAAGACACAGTGGGCAGATGAAGTGGATCTTGATTTAAGCCAAATTTCAGGAAATGGCAATAGCACTGTAAATATTGGCTCTGAGGCCTGGGGTATTTTTTCTCCTGTTTCCATAGTGTCTATAAAAGTATTGTATGTTTATACAATAAACCCCTTACTGAATAATTTTCTTTAATTTACTGGATGAATCAGTACCATGCAAGAGACGGTAACGGAACTAGAGGGTGGTGGGAATTCAAGATTTGTTAGGTTTCTGATGCTAGAAACTTCCCTGCACGGTGATGACAGGCTTGCACCCTGAGGAAATGGTTGTACAAGTGTCTATAAAGGTCTATTGGGGTCCAGTCCAATTCACGCCTGAGCCCATGGTGGGATCTATGCCAAGAGGCAGAGCAATGGTCAGAGATGAAGGCTCAGTCAAGCCACATAGTCTCAGGCGGGTGATGTTTCAGGAAGCAGACGCCATACTTCTTGCTTCATCACCCATGGAAAGCAGCCAGCGGAGACGGCTGGAGAGTGAGGTCATGGTGAACATGTCACAGCAGCCTGCCAGAAACAGATAGGTAGGGAGCCAGGGGAGGGGGCAACCTCCTTCTCATCTGGGTGTGGCTTCTGGGTGAAGTAGGACATCCCCACTGAGTTACAGCTTTACTGTAACTTAAAAAGGACTTTTATTTATTTTTTAATTTTATTTTGGACACCAAGAGGAGAAAAAAAAAATATAGTGAATGTCACAGAAGCCAAGGTCAGGGTTAGCAAATGGAACTGAAGAAAAAAAAAAAAAAAACAAGAAAATGAAGACAAAATGTGCCCTTTGAGTTCACTGTTATGGAATTTACTGAGGATCATGGGAGAACAGTGCTGATGAAGAAATTAATGGGTGGGGTGGGTTGAGTAGAAAATTCAGGCTAGGAAATGGAACTAATGATTATAGACAAGAAGTTATGCTATAAAGAAGACCAGAGAGGGATCTGAGTAGCTAGAAATTTTAACAGGTTGTTGAAAAAAGGTTTTGGTTTATTTATTCATCTGTCCATCTATTCATTTGATCATTCACTTATAAATTCCATTTCTTTTTGTTCTTAATATACATATCTATAAACATTTTGAATATGATTCTAAATTTCTATGTCTGTTTTACATCAACTTCTTTTTAATTTTAGTTTTTACCTTTCAATCTTCTTCATCCATTTCTCTCATTTCCCCATCCCCACCTCTGGCAACTATCTGTCTCTTCTCTGTACCTATGAGCTTATTTTCTTGTTCTTCTTTTTTTTTTTTTTGATTCCACATGTAATAGAGATCACACAATATTTGTCTTTCTCTGTATGACTTATTTTAGTTAGCATATGTCCTTGAGGTGCATCCACGTTGTCACATGGAGATACACACATCTCCGTGTTTATTGAAGTGACATATACAACAGCCAAGTTATGAAAATCATCGAAGTGTCCATCAACAGATGAATGGACAAAAATGATGATAAGGGAGGGACCCTTCCCTAGAGTTATGGGGATGGCCAAACACAGAAAATTCAACAATTGGAAAATGAGACCAACAGCAGTTTATCGAACATATACACTCATACACACTCATCCCTGTCCTTCATTACCTGCTAGTGGAGGAAGATAGGGCTTAAACTGGGGCACAGAGGGAACAAGCTGGCTTTGTAGTAACAAGAGGGTAGGGTAACCCCTGGTTCCTATAGGTCTGAGGATGTGATTATTATTGCTGAAATAATTCTGTAGGCTGGCAGGGAACTGAATAAAACCCACTACTCAAGGATGAGCAAGAACTACACTTGGTCTGTTTGATAAGGAGGGTTGCTTGGCTAGGGGGACCTTAACTGCAGCAGCAACATTAAAAGGGAACTAAAACCAGAGGCTAGGCCATTTGGGGCCCTTCTGATGAGAATGGATATAGTTTGTTGTTGTTGTTCAGTCACTGAGTTGTGTCTGACTCTTTGCGACCCCGTGGCTGCAGCACACCAGTTTCCCCTGCCCTTCATCATCTCCCAGAGTGCGCTCAAATTCTTGTCCATTGAGTCAGCGATGCTGTCTAACCATCTCATCCTCTGTTATCCCCTTTTCCTTTTGCCTTCAATCTTTCCAGCATCAGGGTCTTTTCCAATGAGTTGGCTCTTCTCATTAGGTGGCAAAGTGTTGGAGCTTCAGCTTCAGCATCAGTCCTTCCAATGAATATTCAGGGTTGATTTCCCTCAGGATTGACTGGTTTGATCTTGCAGTGCAAGAGGCTCTCAAGAGTCTTCTCCAACACTACAGTTGAAAAGCATCACTTCTTTGATGCTCAGCCTTCTTTATGGTTCAACTCTCACATTCATACATGACTACTGGAAAAACCATAGCTTTGGTGATATGGACCTTTGTTGGCCAATTGATATCTCTGCTTTTTAATACACTGTCTGGGTTTGTCATAGCTTTCCTTCCAAGGAGCAAGCACCTTTGAATTTCATGGCTACAATCAGCACTCACGGTGATTTTGGAGCCCAAGAAACAAAATCAGTCACTGATTCCACTTTTTCCCCTTCTATTTGCCATGAAGTGATGGGACTGGATGCCATGATCTTAGTTTTTACCGTGTTGAGTTTCAAGACAGTTTTTTCACTCTATTCTACCCTCATCAAGAGGCTCTTTAAGGAAGCACAAAATATTGAGTCTTAATTTTAGGTCTAATTTATTAATTTTAGTTAAATTAACTAACTTCATCATCAAAACACTCTTATGAAATATTACCATACCATTTTACACATGGTGGATTCAAGGCTGAAAGGGCTAGTGTCTAGTCCAGTGTTGGCCAGGTAGTAAGTGACTGAGCTGGTATTCAAATCTGGGTTTGCTAATGCCAGAACTTAGCTCCATAAACCATCACTTCCAAGACAGATGTAACAATCCACCTTAGAAATGGACTAGGAGGGGGAAGAGAAAGAAGTTAAGGAGATCAGCAAATACACCTCATCCCCATAGACAGAAAGCTCAGTTAAACAAGCATGATTACTTTCATTGTTTATCCCTTGACTATCTGAGTTCCACTCAACCTTCTCCCAAGGCACACAGGTTAATAACACAGTCCCACTGACCACTAGCAGCCAGGCTCTGCCTTTGATGTCCAATCTGGTACTTTAATCCGTGGTCCCTAAAATGTCTACAAGCCCAGCCAGTCCAGGCACACTTCTAATTACACCCCATGGACTATACAGTCCATGGAATTCTCCAGGCCAGAATACTGGAGTGGGCAGCCTTCTCCTGGAGATCTTCCCAACCAGGGATTGAACCCAGGTCTCCTGCATTGCAGGCAGATTCTTTACCAGCTGAGCCATCAGGAAAGCCCTCTGATTACACAGTCCAGAGGAAAGAACCCATCCAAGCAGATCATGTAGCTCCCAGGTGCTTCAAAATCCCAAGCCCAGACAACCCCAAATTAGTCACCCTCCTGCACATGCATGCCGGGTATGCCAATGAGGACTGGAGTTCTAGAATAATTGCCTTTGCACTGAAGGACATCTTAGATATCATCCAATTCAACCCCCAGATTTCACAGGTAAAGAAACTAAAACTAAGTGGCATCCCCAAGGTCCCAACACTGGTTGGAGCAAAGTCTACTTGAGTCCCTTCCTTACTCTTTACTGACCCCTTCCTCCCACACTCCCCTCTGCTCGAAAGATCAAAGAACCCAGACACTCTCTTTTTCAATGTCCTTTGCAGTTAAGGTGACTGTATGACCCATTTCCAGATGTTGTGCCATGAAGAACTCTGCTGTGGAGAATCTGGGAAAGACTTTTCCTCCTGACAGAGGGAAGAGGAAAGCAAAGAGAGCTCTACTGCTTCCCCGGCCCATCTGTTATGGGCTGAATTGTGTCCCCCCAGATTTTGAAGTCTCAACCACCCCATACTTTGGAATAGGACTGTACTTGGAAATTCAGCCTTTAAAGGGTTAATTAGGTTAAAATGAAATCACCAATGAGCCGAAGTCTAACGTGACTGGTGTCTTTATAAGAGATTAGCATTCCACACACATGCATTAATATGTGATATTTTTCCCTTTCTGACTTACCTCACTCTGTATGACAGACTCTAGGCCCAGCCACATCTCTACAAACGGCCCAGTTCATTCCTTTCTCATGACTGAGGAATATCCCATTGTGTGGTATTGCCATGTACACACTACCTTGTGTAAAATGGGAAGTGAGAAGCTGCTGCACAGCACAGGGAGCTCAGCTCAGCGCTCTGTGATGACGCAGAGCAGTGGGTTGGGGCGTGCGAGGGAGGCGCCAGGGGGAGGGGATATATGTATACTTAGAGCTGATTCATCTCGCTGTACAGCAGAGACAAATACAACATTGTAAAGCAATTATACCCAAATAAAAATAAATTAATGAGAGGAGACGAGGACACAGACATGCAGAGACAGAAGACTGCAGGAGGACACACGGAACAGATGGCCATGTGCAAGCCAAGAGGAAATGCTTCAGAAAAACCCACCCTGCCCACGTCTTATTGCTTCGACTCGCCGCCTCCAGAGTGGTGAGACCATTCGTTTCTGTGTTTAAGCCCCCGATCTGTGCTCCTTTGTCATGGCAGTTGATAAGATGGATATACCATCTCCTGCTCCCTGGGTTCTATCGTGGCCTGGGAGAACATGAATCTTGAAACCAGAGAAGGTGTCTTTCAACCATAAGAGCAACCCCAGAGCTGTTGACACAGCCATGAGGCCTGAGCCTCTGCATTTCTGAAAGCTCCCCAGGGATCCCCATGCTGCTGGTGGTGCACAGACCGTACTTTGAGGAGGATCCCATAACTTCTGGCTGTGTTCCTGCCTGTCCACTTCCCAACGGTAGATTTGCATTGACATCACACCCAGACTTTCTCTCTATACTCATGAGATGTCATTCCTGACATCCCAGCAGCAACGGCCATCAAACCTCTACTCCTGCTTCAAGCCCACAACCCACACCTGCTTCCCAGGTTCCAGAAATGATTACAATCCCAAGGTCACCCTCAATGTTTCGTGGTTCAATCAAGTCACACAGAGCTTGGTTTACAATAAGACAGGAATTAGAAGGAAACATGAGGGTCTATGGAGGCTGAGTTCAACACAAAATACAGGGATTCATGCACTCCAGGATTTCTGGAGCCACTTGGGGGCTCTCAGCTGGACCTTGATCCAATGGTCCAGGGACCAGAATCAACCAGTCCCTTTGTTCCAGCACTGTGCCCCAGCCCTGCCACCTGCTCAAAGGCTTCCCTGCCACCAATCACCAGCCTGCCTGCACACCTGTCACCTGCCTATGCCAACAACCCTACGACCATCCCTCCTACCCATGGAGAAACTGGGTGCTGAGCACCCTGACAAGGTTATACCAACACGCATTGAATTAATTTTCTTGAAGCCATTATTGCAGCTGCTGTTTAGTCACTAAATAGTGTCTGACTCTTTGTGACCCCATGGACTGCAGCACGCCCGGCCTCCCTGTCCACCATCCAACTATCTCATCCTCTGTCGTCCCCTCTCCTCCTGCACTCAATTTTTCTAAGCATCAGGGTCTTTTTCAATGAGTCAGATCTTCACATCAGGTGGCCAAAGGATTGGAGCTTCAGCTTCAGTCCTTCCAGTGAATACTCAGGACTGCTTTCCTTTAGGATGGACTGATTTGATCTCCTTGCTGTCCAAGAGACTATCAAGAGTCTTCTCAATCACCACAATTCAAAACATCAATTTTTCAGTGCTCAGCCTTCTTTATGGTCCAACTCTTAGATCTGTACATGACTACTGCAAAGACCATAGCTTTGACTATATGGCTATTATTGCTATTTGTAGTCTTACAAGTCATACCTTAAAGAGGCAGTAACAGGGGCTTAGAGTGGTTAATGGGAATATTGCCCAAGACTGCACAGCCAGGAACCTGTGAAGCCAGAATCTCAGCTTCTTTCTACTTCTAGAAAGAGGGCTCAGAAAGTATCAGCCCCATCTTTGTTTTTTCGTGCCTTCTCCATCTCACTAGCATACAGAGTGGTGTGAAGATAGGAGTTTCTGGTTAAAAGAGCAGACAGCTGAGATCTTTGAGCTCAGTCTGCCCCTACCCTCCCTCCGCCAAACTATGTGCTTGTGCACCAAGAGCCCTGAGTCAATACCAGCCTTTAACGGTCCTGGGATTTTAAAGCTATTCAGCAGGCAGCACCCAAGGTATGGTTTTCAATACTTGGAGATATCTACATATGCAAATCTCATGCAGGATCGTCTCTTAAGCCAGCGTGTGATTGGGAATCGATTTAGCTGATGTGTTTGGTATGCATGCATGCATGCTCAGTCGCTTCAGTCATGTCTGACTCTTTGCAACTCTATGGACCGTAGCCCATCAAGTTTGTCAGTCCATATGCTGTCTAGGTTTGTCATAGCCTTTCTTCCGAGGAGCAAGCAACTCTAGAATTTCCTAGTTCCCAGACTGGGGAAGTGCTTCTCCCGGGGTGGGGAAGATCAAGTCTCATTGGAATTTATGCAACGGCTGTCTTCCAGTAACTTCAGGCTCCTAGGCCCAAGGGACTTGTGGGTGAGGAAAGGGGTTGCCACGCTGTCAGTGGTGAGTGACTTGATCTTTGGAAGGTGGTCAAGCTGCTGTTACACCAAGGACACAGGATAGAATATGTTTGACACTTGGGAAAAGGCTCGGGCAACTCTTTATGCTCTCATGCCCAAATCAAACAATGAAAATAAGCATAGCTTAAACGGGAGTTGGAAACCGGGACTCAGATTCCTCATAGATAACGGTTTGCATCAGCCTGTCAGACTGCCCCTGCGTGCAGAGATGGGCCAAGGATAAGGTAATCAATACAGGATAGTTGATGGGGGGATGAGAAGTATGAGTTCAAGACCAACTGAAGCAGCAGAAGTGCTAATGGTTCTAAAAGTGCTTCTCATGTAATTGCCTAGAAAACAGGAACACACAGAATCCTATGAAATTTCTTTCCACACTGGGCAAATCTACTTTATAAAGAAAGTAGGTCTGGCCAGCACAAGGGGTAATGATGGTCTTAGTCCATTTAAGATATGACAAACGGTATTAAAAATGTAAAAAATTAAAAATGGTATTAAAAAGACAGCATATTAAAAAACAGAGACATCATTTTGTTGACAAAGGTCCATAGTGTCAAAGCCATGGTTTTTCCAGTAATCATGTACAGATGTGAGACCTGGACCATAAAGAAGCCTGAGCACCAAAGAATTGATGCTTTTGAACTGTGGTGCTGGAGAAGACTCTAGAGAGTCCCTTGGACCACAAGGAGATCCAACCAGTACATCCTAAAGGAAATCAACCCTGAATACACATAGGAAGAACTGATGCTGAAGCTCAATACTTTGGCCATCTGATGAGAAGATCCGACTCACTGGAAAAGACCCTGATGCTGGGAAAAATTGAGGGCAGGAGGAGAAGGCGGCAACAGACAATGAGATGGTTGGAAGGCATCACTGACTCGATGGACATGAGTTAGAGCAAACTCTGGGAGATAATGAAGGACAGAGAAGAGTGCTGTGTTACAGTCCATGAGGTCTCAAAGAGGCAGACACGAGTGAGTGAACAGCAACAATAACAGAAAACCTTAGATGGGGTGATTTATAAGCAACAGAAATTAATTTCTCACACTTATGGAGGTTGAAAGTCTAAGACAAGGTTGCCAAATGGTCGGGTTCTAATAAGAGTCCTCTTCTAGGTTGCAGACGGCCAATACCTTCTCTCTGTGCCCCCACATGGTGGAAAAGTGCTGAGAGCAATATGAGGTCTCTGTTACAAGGGCACTGATTCCATTCATGAAGGCTACACTCTCATGACATAATTACCTACCTTTCCTCTCTCTCTCTTTCTCTCCCTCCCTCTCTCTCTCTGTCTATATATATATATATATATATATACACACACACACACACACACACACACACACACACATATTTATCTATGTTAGTCACCCAGTCATGTCCAACTCTTTGTGACCCCATGGACTGTAGCCCACCAGGCTCATCTGTCCATGGGATTCTCCAGGCAAGAACACTGGAGTGGGTTGCCATTCCCTTCTCCAGCGGATCTTCCCAACCCTGGATTGAACCCAGGTCTCCTGCATTGCACAAAAAGCCTGTTTCTTTGGTTAAACAGAGGCATTGAACCATAGGCTTCCTGTCTTTCCCTATCTGATAGAATTTCCTGTCACCTAATGAATCTTGGTATTATAGTGTATCTGGACCTATATTGTGATATTTTGGATATAGAAGAGTCAAAGTAGTTTAGGTCCTTGTTACTTGTTCTTATAAATGTAAACAGAATGCTTTGTGATTATTGAATTGTTCAGGATACAGTATGCAAAGTGTGCATATAAAATTTTTATGAGATTCCTTTTAGAGTTTGTGTGTTTTACTCAATAAAATAGTTAACACTTATCAAGTCACATCACATTTATTCTAATTACCATCGATCAACACCTAATTCCATCATATAGAATATTGTATACTCTTATTTATTACCAAGAACTTATTTATTTCAAGTTTATGATGAAGATGTTTAGATGTATAAAACACATACATGGAGTAGAAAGATTTCTCATCTTTTTTTAAAGATGTATATGAACAATATAAAGTTTAACTATCAATAGAAAAAAATAATACCACTCATAGTTTC
The DNA here is from genome assembly GCF_014754425.2 of Oryx dammah. Taxonomy (NCBI): domain Eukaryota; kingdom Metazoa; phylum Chordata; class Mammalia; order Artiodactyla; family Bovidae; genus Oryx; species Oryx dammah. The sequence continues at coordinate 6,754,453 of NW_024070186.1, read as the reverse complement.
CCATGTTCTCAAGCCTTTAGCAAATAAAGATAAATAGGAGGTCAAACTGTGAAATGAATATTCCTCCACATGGGGCAGAGAAGAAACATCACCTCCCCCCAGACATGACAGCCACATAACTTAGATTTTCTGGGTAGACTCCATATCCTAATACTCTGGTCTGTTATCCTTAGATTAGCTTGTAGGACTGTCAGATAACTTGTCCTCTTTGGGGGAGGAGCATGGAAACTTACGCCTTCTTGCGCAACCTACAGAGCCTCGAAGCGCAGAGGCTGCAGTGTCCTCGACTTCCTGGCCAGGTGCTCCTGGCTGGCCCTTTCCCTGGCAGTTCCCAGCAGACCTGGTTCCTGGCAGCCACGCCTTCGCTTTCCTTTCAGGTCTATTTTTGCCCAGAGTTGTAGATTCCCCACCACAAATCTCCATCCTTTTTCCCCAAGGACCCTATCGGTTTTTATAAAGGAGGGTTTTCCTGGCCCACTCCTGGTGCCTCTGAGTCACAACCAGCATCCTTGCCTGTGGGCCATCAGCCCACTTTCTTAACTAACCAACAACCCTGTTTTTGCCTCTGAGAAAAGTCCCTCGTGTGATCACCAGAACTTTAGCCAGAGGACACATGTGGGCAGAGCCTAGACCGAGGGCCAAGACAACAAGCCCCAGGCAAAAACAGAGATGTGAAGTCATCTCCAGTGACTGCTGGGGCTCCAGACACACCCCTGGTAGAGCCTGTGCTCTCCCTGAGGTGACCAAGAGTTCTCACTCCCTTGATACAGCGAAGTCAAGTGTCTTGGCCTTGGAGAAGTCAGGAGGCTTAAATGGACGTTTTCTGTTGAGTCTTCATCCATGTCTCTTGATCCTTGAGGTTATACAAATAGTGCAGTGTGAGACGTTTCATGCTGAGATTTCATATGTTCTATATCAAAAGGTATGAAGCCTGATAGAGTTCTGGGAAAATGCGTACCATTGTCTGTGGTAGCCATGTCTTCAATTAATTTCTGCCATGTTGTTCCAGGGAATAGCATTTTAATTCAGTGAGGGCAAGGACATCCCTGTTTTATCCCTGATGCATAGATCACACTGCTGATACCTAAACAAATACTGATGGAATGAATAATCAGTCTGATTTGAAAGGGCATTTATCAAACTTTTACTCCATCAAACGCAAAAAATCATTGATGATGACCCCTTCTGCTCTAACTTTTTAGAGTTTGCAGATTTCTTTGCAGGACTTCATCATCACCCCAACAGGATAAAGGGGTCACCTTCATCCAACTCACCTATATTACCTTTCATCCTAGGCACTTGTGCTCTCCAATGCTTCTAAGAGAAGACTCTTTTCAAGGTCAGGTAGACCAGAAGGATTAGAAAATCCCTCACCCCACTAGGTGAACCTATTTCTACTAGGTTCATGGATGAACTTATACTCATCCTTTGAACTGTGGTGTTGGAGAAGACTCTGGAGAGTCCCTTGGACTGCAAGAAGATCCAACCAGTCCATCCTAAAGGAAATCAGTCCTGAATATTCATTGTAAGGACTGGTGCTAAAGCTGAAACTCCAATACTTTTGGCCACCTGATGTGAAAAACTGACTCATTGGAAAAGATCCTGATGCCGGGAAAGATTGAAGGCAAGAGGAGAAGGTGATGACAGAGGATGAACTGGTTTGGTGGCAACACTGACTCAATGGACATGAGTTTGAGCAAGCTCTGGAAGTTGGTGATAGACAGGGAGGCCTAGCGTGCTGCAGTCCATGGGATCTCAAAGAGTAGGACACGACTAAGTGACTGAACTGAAAGTTTTCTTTCTAACTGCCCCCTATGTTCTGACAGGACAGCCTCAGAATATCTCCAAGAGTGAATGGTGCCAGGTCTTCACCCAAGGAGAAAACTTTAACTCTCTCCCACCAAGAGTTGGGCCTCTGAGTATGCTACTCATTAACCAACTCACTCTCTCATATCCGCTTGCAGTACACCGTGGAAGCTTTTCTAGTATCTTCACCAGTTGATCTCCAAGTGTGAACAGAAACATGGGGAGAGGTTCAGCCCTGGAACCCCTAAGCTGGTAAGGAGCAAAAAATACCTCCGTAACCATCTGCTCAAATTCATTTTCATTCCTCTCCCTTCAACCTCCTTACTTCCCCAAAATGATTGTAGAAAAGAACCATAATTGAGGGTTAAAAGGGCTCTGCAGAAACTAACACAACATTGTAAAGCAACTATGTGTGTACTTAATCGCTCAGTGGTGTTCAGCTCTGTGTGACCCTCCAGCCTCCTCTGACAATGGGATTTTCACCTCCTTCTCCAGGGGATCTCAACTGGGGAAACTTTAAATTGGCTCTTGTTTTTACTCCACTCCTCTCTGCTCTTCTGGGCTCCCAATCTGAAAGGCTGAGTATATATTCACGCCTCAGTCCGTGGTTTTAAGACAGTCAGAGGATTCTGTCAACTGGACTTGAGACTGATCTTCATTTTCTGCAAGTAGACACAGCTCCCATCAGCTGGGCGCTCTGGCAGTCTCTGTGACTCACACTGTTCTCTGAGTCTCTGTTTTCCTGCCAGCAGGCTCCTAATCTCTCCTGTAATCAGCGTTCAGTCTCTTGCTGGGGGACCTGCACCAGTGTACACCACCCAACCAAAGTGACCCTGAGACGGGTCAAATTTGGTGAAGCCAAATTAAAGCTTCACCCAAGGGGTTGCCACTTCCTTCTCCAGGGGATCTTCCTGACCCAGGGATCAAACCTGTATCTCCAGTGACTCTTGCATTATAGGCAGATTCTTCACCCACTGAGCCACTGGGGAAGCCCAAAGCAGCTATAGCCCAGTTTTTTTTAGAAAGGTCTCTGAAACACCCAGGCTGTCAATATAGCATATTCATAATCATATGTATAACTATAGAGTTTTGGTCTTGCATTCTCTTCAGAAATGCTGACCCTTCAAATGCCCCCAAAGCCTTACAGTAGGCTAGAGAGAAGTAGGTCTTCTGAGAATGGCAGGGATGGTGTGAAGTTGAAAGAAGCAGTCCCTTTCATCTGATGGCCCCAATAACTGGGACTGTGAGACAATCGTTGTTCAGGCTTTGCCACTTCATAACAATCAAATAGTCCTCAGCCTCCATGAAGTCAAACTCAAAAGCGTCACGTGAGGCAAAGGCCGCTGTCGACTCAGGGGAGCAATGCCCTGTCGCATTGTCTGTGCAGGCAAACCCAGGAGCGAGCTGGAAACCCACCTCCCCCGACGCTAGAGCAGCAATTTCTGCTGACACTGCAGTGACCCTCTCTCCCAGCACACTTCCTCCACTGTGTTATCAAGTAGAGCAAAGCCAGGAAAAAGTCAGTGAATCAAGTGTTTACTTGGCTGGTGAGTGTTGATAAGCTGTTGGCCTCTGTGTAGTTCTGGACCCGGCACACACTCCACAGCCCCGCCAGCTCCGGGCTACGGAGCGTGCTGAAGAGCAGGTGACGGTTCTGAAACAATACCCACTTCCGGTTTTCAGCCCAGCCCCGGCTCGCTTCTCCCGGGAGCTGGACTCACCCGTGTTTATGCTGAGCCCGTCTCGGGGTCACTGTGGTTGAGTGGTGTCCACTGGTGCGGGTCCCCCAGCAAGAGACGGAACCGTGATAACAGGAGAGATTAGGAGCCTGCTGGCAGGAATGCTGAGACTCAGAGAACAGCCCGACTCACAGAGGCTGCCAGCTGATGGGAGCTGCGTCTATATGCAGAAAATGAAAATCTTTTCAAGCCCAGTCTCGAGTCCAGTTGACAGAATCCTCTGACTGTCTGAAAACCATGGACTGGGGTATGGAGATATACTCAACCTGTCAGATGGGGAGCCCAGGAAAGCAGAGAGGAGCAGAGTGAAAACAAGAGCCAGTTTAACGCTTCACCCAGTTGAGAGTTTTGTTGTTGCTGTTGCTTGCTGTTTAGCCACTCGTCATATCTGACTCTTGTGACCCCATGGACTGTAGCCTTACAAGGCTCCTCTGTCCATGGAATTTTCCAGGCAAGAATACTGGGTTGGGTTGCCATTTCCTCCTCCAGGGGATCTTCCTGACCCAGGGATTGAACCCAGGTCTCCTGCATTGGCAAGCAGATTCTTTACCACTAAGCCACCGGGGAAGTCCCTGTTAAGACAAGAGCCCATCTTTCTAGAGCAGCAAATAATAATAATAATAATGGTGATCATGATCATAATTATTATTATGACAGTACATTAAATGAATATCCACTGAGCTGTTTGCTCACTTCTGCTGGTGCTGATACTTCCTTGAGGTTCACAGGAATGATATGGCAAAAATAGATTCTTGCTCCTTCTGACCCCAAAAAGAAAGCAAATTATCTCGAGTTTTACAGCCTGAGTAATCTAACTGGACCATAAAGAGAATCTATATATATGCACCAAAATTAAGCCATCACATCAAACGTGATTCTCCTCTTCTTAAAAACCAGAGGAGTGAAAAGACCTGGGTGTTGAGAAGCCCGTGTTTTCCTCCGGCTCTGCAGTGAGTTGGCACCATGGCCTTGAGCACGGCGCTGACCTCTGTGCCTCCTCTTTGGTCCAGAAAGGTGTTGCTACCTGCTGAGCCCACCCTGATAGGAGAGCTCAAGCAGGTGGGGAAGCCCTCTGAGAAGGACAAGGTGCAGAACAGAAGCCAGGTCCCTGTGGGTGTGGTTCCTATCACTGCTGGGTCTTTTGCAAGGATTTGCATTATGTAGTCATTCAGCTGTGTGAAAATGAGACTTAACGGAATAGGAACTGTAGGTTGGAAGAAGAACGATTCTAGTGAAAAAGGCTGAGGCAATTCCTTTGACCATTGCTTTTGATTTTTAATTACTTAGGCCCCACAATCACTCTAGTGCCAAAAGCTATCACGGATGAAGAACTCCACACCCTCAAATGCACAGCTCTTCTGGATTGCTGGGCTGTATAACACTAGAGACCCATTTGGGAAAAGTCTTTCCTGACTGCTCAGTGATGTAGGTGGCTCGGTGGTAAAGAGTCCACCTGCCAAGGCAAGAGATGCAGGAGACGCAGATTCAATCCCTGAACTGGGAGGATCCCCGGGAGGAGGAAACGGCAATGCACGCTAGTATTCTTGCTGGGAAATCACATAGATGGAGGAGTCTGGGGGCCTACTGTCCATGAGGTCACAAAAGAGTCAGACATGACTGAGCGACTAAGCCTGGTGATCTAATAAGCAGGGAAGAGGTAGGCGCAAGGGAGGAGCCAATCCTCAGCTAGGCAAGGAAAGCAGGAGACCCAGAGGAGCTTGGTAGATACAATGCTGCCTGCCCGCACTTCTCCTAATAAAGGACACTTTGCCTCCTCTGCCAGGAGGGCCACCAGCCCTTTCTCGGGTGGCCTCGGATGCAGAGAGAGGCCTGACCAGGGTTCCCACCACCAATGACAGGTGGAGGAGGGAATACGGAAGCCTACCGTTTGGCCATTTTAACACCCAGCGTCCCCATAGCATCAACTGATGCTGTCTCCCATCATCCCAAGCATGTGTTTCTTCTCCCTTGACAGGTGTCAATCTGCAGGGCACTCGTTAATAAACATCCTACACTTTAAACTCCATTTTAGAGTCTGCCCCCCGGGGACCCAATGTGTGGCAACTAGGAAATAGAACAGATGAAATTCCCCAAGACAAAGAGTGAGAATGAAAAGACAAAAGACCAATGTGCCTTCTTTCATACTGCCATTACTTTTCCTGGTCTGGGTTTCTGCTCGACAAGATGCCAAGGCAGAGTGGAAAGAATACAGGAGTTAGGTTCCTAGGGCCTCCTTCTCATCTGAGCTCGGCCAGTCATTACTTGTATGATCTAAGATAAATCAATCTGCCAGGGGCCCTCTTTGCTTATTGGCAAACGGGGAGACCAGTGATGCTACCTGATCGTCGTGAGGGTCTATGAAGATAGTGGATGTGAACAGGAAGCCATAAAATGCCATCTGTTACTGATCACTTCTCTCCCCTCCAACCAAAGCTTGGAGAGCCAGTGGTAGCTTGAAAACAGCAGCCTGAAAGGAAGAGTTTCTACTTGACTCCTCTATCTGCAGGTGGTGGAGAGATCGCAGAGAAGAGTTAAGAGTCAGAAGTGATGGAAGACAGAACATGTCTCATAAACCCTCATATAGCAGGTAACATTGAGTGCCTGCTATGCAACAAGCATCATGCCAATCCCTGTCTTCAAGAGGCTCACAATGTGGGTGGGGGGGGGGAGTCATGCACATTGACGAAAAAAATCCCTAAAAACATCCCACAAAGAAGTAAAACCTCCCACAGGGAAATGAGCCAAGTAAGAGCTGTCAGAGAAGGCCTCCCCGTGGAAGTGATGCTTGAGTTGAGAAATGTATGATTGGGTAGGAGATATGTCAATAAAGAGGAAGGGAAGGTGATCTCGAAATCTGAGAAAATGCAAGTGCAAAGAGGCCCCCGTGTTCACTTGTGACCAGTGAACAGAGGCCTGGAAGCTTGAGGGTGACACCTGGAGAGTCAGGGGAGTGGGGGTTGGAGAGGGTTACATAGGCGGGTGAGGGCCATAGTGAGCAACTCCTGGCAGATCGATTAAAGGCCATCGTCTTTATCTTAAGTGCAATAGGGAGCCATGATGGGCTCTAGGTAGAGCAATTAGATGATTACTCGGGCTGCAGAGGGAACGAAAGATGGGAGAGAGGAAGGAGTAGATACTATTAATGACAGCTCATACTGATTAAGTTACTATATGCCTGGCACACGTTTAAATGAAGTACAGGTACCCAGTAAGACAGGTACTCTGGTGATCCTCATTTTAACCAGGAGGAAACTAAAGCCCAGAAAAAATAACCAGGATCCCAACCAAGCTGTGTAGCTGAAAAAACGTACACTTAACAACTACACAATACCATACTAGGAGTAGACCAGATGGTTGGTTATTTCAGTAGCCTAATTTAGGTGATAGCAGTGAAGCTGGGAAGGAATGGATGCATTCCTGAAGAGATGTAGGAAATTAAAAGACAAGGCAGAATCCACTGTTGATTGGTCATTGAATGTGGGAGAGATGGCCTCAGAGATGATGGAAGCAAGAAAGGGGTACCACTCACTGAGATGTGGGCACTGAAAGAGAACTAGGGTTACATGTTTCCTGGCTGGGGCAGGAGGCTGCAGACAGCATGAGTCCACTTGGATTTGAAGAGTACTGAGATGCCTTGATGATATACTGGGTTGTATTAAATTCTTGGAAGGAGACATTCCTCTGTCCTCCCAGGAGACTGCAGCTCTTTCTACTTGGTTCTGATCCATCTGATACATGCACTTGTTAACACAATATACCTCATGAGCACACAGGGGGAAGGGCCACTACCTCCCTTAAAGTCTCTTTCCAGAGGCCAGCAAGTCCCCCATCCCTCCCTCCTCAGGCCTGGAAATTAGCACCGAATCATCCTCTAAAGAAAAAAGCATCTACCATGAGGACAGGCAAGTATGAGGGATGGTTAAGAGCATAGATTGTCATCTGTGTGGCTTTGAAAGGTGAAAGTGAAAGTCTCGCAGTCATGTTTGACTCTTAAAGTCCATGGAATGAAGTTCTCCAGGCCATAATACTGGAGTGGGCAGCCTGATCCCTTCTGCAGGGGATCTTCCCAGCCTAGGGACAAAACCCAGGTCTCCCACATTGCAGGCAGATTCTTTACCAACTGAGCCACCAGGGAAACCCTTTAATTAAGTTTATTTATTTTTAAAAAAACTATTTCTTTTAAAGAGCATAGACTTTAGGTCAGATGTGTAATAACAGTCTGTTTAGCCAGCCATGCATGTATGCATGCTCAGTCACTAAGTCATGGCTGACTCTTTGCAACCCATGAGCTGCAACTCTCCTTGACATTCTTTGAAACTGCATTCAAATGGGTATGTCTCTCCTTTCTTCCTTTGCCTTTCACTTCTCTTCTTTTCTCAGCTATTTGTAAGGCCTCCTCAGACAACCATTTTGCCTTTTTGCATTTCTTTTTCTTGGGGATGATCTCGATCACTGCCTCCTGTACAGTTTCACAAACCTCTACCCAACCTGAGTGCTGAAGAATTGATGCTTTTGACCTGTGGTGTTGGAGAAGACTCTGGAGAGTCCCGTGAACCACAAGGAGATCAAACCTGTCCATTCTAAAGGAAATAAGTCCTGACTATTCATTGGAAGGACTGATGCTGAAGCTGAAACTCCACTACTTTGGCCACCTGATGCAAAGAGCTGACTCATTGGAAAAGACCCTGATGCTGGGAAAGATTGAGGGTGGGAGGATAAGGGGATGACAGAGGATGAGATGGTTGGATGGTATCACCGACTTGATGGACATGAGTATGAACAAGCTCCAGGAGTTGGTGATGGACAGGGAAGCCTGGCATGCTGCAGTCCACGAGGTAGCAAAGATCAGGACACAGCTGAGTGACAACTGACTCACTGACTGACTAACTGAACTGCAACTCACCAGGCTCTTCTGTCCATGGGATTTTCCAGGCAAGAAAACTGGAGTGGGTTGCCATTTTCTACTCCAGAGGATCTTCTCTACTCAGAGATTGAACCAGAGTCTCCTACACTGCGGGGGTAGATTCCTTACCACTGTGCTACCTGGGAAGCCCTCAGCCAGCCATGACAAAATACGAAAGACCAGGTGGCTTAAACAATAAATGTTTGCTTTCTGACAGTGTTGGAAGCTAACAGCCCAAGACCAGGGTGGCTTCGTGGTCAGTTTCTGGTGAGGCCTCTCTTTCTGGCTTGTGGAAGGCTGTCTTCTCAATGTGTTCTCATGTGGACTTTTCCCTGTGTGCATCATGGAAAGAAGAAAATCTCTACTGTCCTTTCCTCTTTTTATAAGGACACAGCCCTATCAGATTAGGGCTTTTCCCTTAGGTCTCATTCAACCTTAATCACCTCCCCAAAGGCCATATATCTGCAGACAGTCACTCTGGGGACTTAGGGCTTCCACATATATTCTAGGTTCCATCATTCATGAGCTTAGATCATGTCTTTGCACAATTCATTAATCTCTCTAAAGCTCAGGTTTTCTATCTGTAAGATACGGTTACTGGGGGAATGCAATGAGAAAATATATATAAGACATATATAGAGAGAATCAATGCCTTTGAACTGGGTTCTGAAGAAGACCCTTGAGAATCCCTTGGATGGCAAGGAAATTAAACCAGTCAATCCTAAAGGAAATCAGTCCTGGGTGTTCATTGGAAGGACTGATGCTGAAGCTGAAACTCCAATACTTTGGCCACCTGGTGGGAAGCTCTGACTCATTTGAAAAGACCTTGATGCTGAGAAAGATTGAGGGCAGAAGGAGAAGGGGAGGACAGAGGATGAGATGGTTGGATGGCATCACTGACTCAATGGACATGTTTGAGCAAGCTCCAGGAGATGGTGAAGGACAGGGAAGCCTGGCATGCTGCAGTCCAAGAAGTCTCAGAGTCAGACATGACTGAATGACTGAACTACAAAATAGAGAGACCGGAAGCTGACATGCAGTGGCCAAGTAGTGGTAACAATTATGATCTCTGGAGGCAGTCACAGTGGATTTTCACTCAACAGAGCTTGAATCTTGGAACCGTAGGAATCCCGCCCCCCAATTACTCCCATCCTTACTCTTTTCATCCTGAGGCCTGGCTTGCCTGGAGCATGGTTGTGAATTACGAGGGCAGTGCTGAAACATCTCATGCATCTCAAAGACGTTTTGTTCCTGTTCAGCTGCAGCAATGTTTGCCATTTGTTTCCTGGCACGAGAAGGAAGCCCCACCTATGAAGTTTGCTTAGTGAGAGCAAGAGGGAGGGGACAGGAAAAGGAGCTTATCTGAAGACTTGGAAACTTAAGGGTAGGGATTTTACACATGAGTGACGGATGGAGCAATCTTCTTTGTAATAAATCCTTCTCTTTTTCTCAAGGAAAATAAAATGCCTGTACTCTCTGTGACTCTTGACTAGCCTCTTCTTGAGATACAGACAGAAGTGATGGCTTGCCTCCCCTTAGGAGCTTTCCTCACTGAGGCCTCCCAAAACACAACCTGACTCAGAAGGTGGTGGGTCCCACGTGCCGTGGCCTCTTGTGGGGTGATTGCGAAACAGGTGACTGAGCCACACACTCTATGGCCACTCAGGACACGGACCAGCCCTCACTCCAAGGGTAAGACAGGAAATGGGGCGGCTAAATTCCAATAGTTTGGCCACTTCATGCAAAGAGCTGACTCATTGGAGAAGACCCTGATGCTGGGAAAGATTGAAGGTGGAGGAGAAGGGGACGACAGAGGATGAGATGGTTGGATGGTATCACCGACTCAATGGACATGAGTTTGAGCAAGCTCAGGGAGACTGTGATGGACAGGGAGGCCTGGCGTGCTGCAGTCCATGGGGTTGCGAAGAGTCAGACATGACTTAGTGGCTAAACAGCAAAATCCCTTTAGACATTGAATTCACAGTCTGATGTTTGGAGGAAATAGGGTTCTCAGGTACTGCAGATCCTAAGGGGGAGAGGTCTCTGCGTAGGAACACTTGTGGGGCACAGTCATGCCTGATTTGGAGACAGGATTTCTTCTGGAAAGGGGGGCTTCTATACACAGGTCTTGCCTTCTTCACTGCAGCCCATGGCACTAGCAACCCACAAGGAAAGTGTGCAGTGTCTTGGCTAAGATACCTTGAGATTCTGTCACTGTTTGTGTTAGAAATAAGTAGCTAAGTTTCCCAGCAATTATTGCCATCGACGCTAAGAGAGAGGAAAAACTCATGTGAACACAGCTTTATTTTTTTAATAAAAGACAATAGTTTTCTTAAGAGAAAAGAAAAACAAAAAGACTAAACTCATACTTTCGTGTGTACTAAGAAGAGAAAACAGAAGAAGAGAAAAAGGAAGAAAGGAGGGGAAGATAAGGGGAAGGAGAGGAAGATGAGAAGAAGGAGGGGAAGATGAGGGGAAGGAGAAGAAGATGAGGGGAAGGAGAGGAAGGAGAAAGAGAAAGAAAAAGTACCCCTGGCCCTTGGGTCCCCTTTCCCAGGATGGGAGGGTCATGTCTGGAATCTCAAAAGCTGGGGCTTCAGGAGGCACCCCTGCGTCCTTGTTTCCTGGAATCTACTAAAAGAAAATGGCAAACCAGCCAAGATATTCGACTGAGGTTTGTTAAGAAAACACATCCTCGGTTTGGGTTGTTTTCTGAGAGGAGGGTCGGAGAGATGTGGTTTAAGTACGAAAATTGCTCATGGACAGTTATGGAAATAATGACTCTCTCCACGGCCCTGCACACCACTGGTTGTAGCTACAGGAAGCAACACGAGACAGTGGGCAAAAAATCACCTGGGGCCGTGAGTAGGATGGGCCACTGATGGAGGTAAGACCCAGCAAAGCATCTTCTGTGTCAGTTACCCGGAAAATTCTGTAGCCAGACATGTGTTTACTTATTCAAGTGGAGGGCAAGAAACTTCTGATTTCTGGAGCCTGGCTAGACTGTGAAATGGAATAAGAAAATCCACTTCATGTGATTTGTGGTCCACACTCCCCAGAGAAGGCGCAGCTCAGGTCTCTGACGTCTCCCCTTCAGGAACCTCAAAGGACCCATTTTCATCTCCTTTTAATGTCAGTTTATGACACATTAACCAAAGTCTAAACTGTTTGACTTGACCTTGAAGATAGTTTTAGGCAATTACAGCCCACAGTATAAATGCATGAATGTTACCCAAAAGCTGGGTTAACCTCTTGGTGGCTGTCAAGCCAACAGACATAACCAAGCCAGAAATGAGAAGAAGGAAGGACTTAGTGTTATTTGCAGCAATTAAGGAGAATACTAAGGATCTTTCCCAAAGCAGTGTGTGCCCCAGCACCACAACTGGGGATGTTTTAAGCTCAGGGTGCATGCCTATTCATGAAGGGTTTGAGCAGAGGAGAATGCAAGTTGAACTGGGGCAAAAGTTGACAGAGTCCAAGCTATAGTTGATTGATGTCAGGAGGGTAAACACTCTACCATCCTCCACTCGGGTGGGAGCCTTAGTTTCTGCAGAACTCAAAGACATGTTGTAGTTGAGTCGCTAAGTTGTGTCCAACTCTTTGTGACCCCATGGACTGTAGCCCATTGGGCTCCTCTGTCTGTGGGATTTCCCAGGCAAGAACACTGGGGTGGTTGCCATGCCCTCCTTCAGGGGATCTTCCAGACCCATAGACTGAACCCACATCTCCCGTGTCTCCTGCATTGGATTCTTTATCACTGAGCCAGGCAAGAAGCCTCTCAAAGACATACTATTATGCATGTACCTTGAGGAGGAACTAGGACTTGGCTTTTTCATTGTTCTGTTGTTTGCCTGCCTTTTCTCTCTTCCTGCTTACTTTGTTCCCTTAAGATCATTAACTTCTGAGACCTGTTCAAGGGCAAGCACTGTGGCCAGGCTGAGATAAAATAGGTGAAGCCAAAAATGGCTTCTCTTATGTCAAGAAAGCCACGCCTGGTTCTCTTTCTTCAGGAAACCCCTACCTTCATCTGCTTACATTTGAACAGCTTCCATTGCTCTGAATCAACCCAATAAATAATAATAATTCTAGAAAGCAGACAATTTTGGTTGATTGACCATCAGAACTAGTTCTTTCTCTTTGATGTATCTTTGTGTTTACCCTTTATGGTGTCATGTGTCTACTACCCACTATTTAGGGAAAGATAAACTAGAGTAGGGTTACACTTGACCTTGCATTTGGAGTTAAGGATTCAAAAATTCTGCCTAACTATCTTCAGTAATCAGTGAAAGGTCCTAAATTTCTAGATCATGGCACTCACATGCCAGCTCAGTCACTTATATGTGGTCATTTGTTCAAGAATTCATGCATTGCCTCAGCCTATCAACACGTGGTCCGTACCTGCAGAATCCTGACCCCACCGTGAATACAAAGAACTTTCCAGGGACACAGCAACATCCTAACACCATGGGAAGCCAGGAGAGGGCATGGTTACTTCTCAAGGACATCCCCAGAGAGGTAGAGTGTCGCTGTCGGCCTGCCTACAAGGATGGGAAGGATTTTGGCAGGGAGAAAGAAAGGGCTTTTAAGAGGCTGTAGGTAGATGATTTTCCAAGTTTGAGCAAACTAAGGAAGGGAGAAATGAGAAAAACTGAGTGATCAAAATGCAAGTTGCCAGTGTCGACTGAAAAAAAAAATTACAACCTAAAACTTGAGAATGTTTAATTTGGCCAACTTGCTAAGGGCTTAAGCCCAGGAGATGGCCTCTCAGATGGCTCTGATGGACTGCTTCTGAAGACATCTGGGAGAAGCCAGGATATACAGGAGTTTTTACAACAAAAACCAGGTCATCAAAACACCGAAAGATTGCTGTTAATTAAAGAAATCCAGACATCATCTCAAGGTGGAGAATTTAGCGCTCTTCTATGTATGGGAAGGGCCCAGAGTCTGGGCCCACTGCAGTGATTCCTTGGACATACATCCTAACTATCTGGGGCCAGGATTCTTTTTCGTCCTCCTGAATCCCCGCAGGGTACACAGCTGGGGGTGGTTTCATTGGCTGATGGCTTGATGGCTGCAACATTCCTTGTTTACTGATAGGGCAGGTGACCTTCTTTACCCGCATCTGAAGATGCCGGATGAAGTGGCAGGTGAAGATGGTGACAAATGAGTGGATGAGAAAACAGTAGATTGGAGTTTGGATTTTTTTTTTTTTGGTAGCAGCTGGGAACCACAGAAAATGTGTGAGTAGGAGCAGGAAAAAAAAAATTTAAGGATCTGGGGAGAAAGTGTAGTCTGCTGTCATCTACTAAAGAGGTAGATGAGAAATGCGGGGCTGAGAGACGGGCCAGAGCAGGAGTCCCAGAGAGAAGCGGTGAGGAGCCAAGGGGAGTATCATGGGCAGGGGGAAAGAAGAGGTGACTCTGAGCGAGGGTTGGGGGCGGGGCTTTAGACCAGGGACGCACACCCCTGGGCTTGGTCCTGGCTCTGCACTTCAGCAGGGCCACTGAGATGTAATGTATCCAGCCATCAGTTCCTCCAAAGTGAAGGCGAGAGACGGGAGGAATCTCAGCCTTCCGTACAGAAGGCTCTCCTGTAAGCCAGTGGAGTCACTGTAGGGAGGAGAGCTTGACTGATTGGGAAAAGAGAAAGTTTCAGAGCCAGGGGTGACCTTGGTGATGCTGGTTCTCAAACTTGAGCACAGTTCAGAATCACCTGGGTGATGTGTTAAGAGATCAATCAGCCATCCCTGGAAAGAAAACAGTGAAAAACCTGGACAGTGTATTACAAAGCAGAGATACCACGTTGTATAGTCACAGCAAAGGTCTGTACAGTCAAAGGGATGGTTTTTCCAGTAGTCATGTACAGATGTGAGTTGGACCGAAAAGAAAGCTGAGCACCCAAGATCTGATGCTTTCAAATTTTGGTGCTGGAGAACTCTTGAGAGTCCCTTGGTCTGCAAGGAGATCAAACCAATCTATCCTAAAGGAGATCAACCCTGGACATTCATTGAAAGAACTGATGCTAAAGCTGAAGCTCAATCCTTCAGACACCTGATGGAAAGAGCCGACTCATTGGAAAAGACCCTGATGCTGAGAAAGATTGAAGGGTGGAGGAGAAGGGGACGACAGAGGATGAGATGGTTGGATGGCATCATCAACTCAGTGGACATGAGTCTGAGCAGGCTCCGGGAGATGGTGAAGGACAGGGAAGCCTGGTGTGCTGCAGTCCATGGGGTCACAAAGAGTTGGACACGACTGAGCAACTGAATGAGCACAGCGATTTGAGGCTCCTTTCCCACTGCACAGCCTTGTGTGAAACTCTCATCTCATGTCTGGAGTGTTGGGAGGAATCTGAAGCCCAGAGGGGCTGAGTTGGTGTCCAGCCTCAAAGGGGCACAACCCCCACTCTCTAGAGAGATGACCCCTTCCAAGAGGCCACAACTTCTGGGGCTCTCTTTTTCCACCTAGTCCATCTCCCCAGGATGGGAGGAGAGCCTGTTGAACTCAGAAGATCCCAAGAGCCCAAACAAGAAGCTACAGATTTCAGAGCAGCTGGACTGAGATGGCCCAGAGGCTGCTGTTCAGCTGCCACCAACTGCTTCATGCTTGTCAGACCTCATCACCCTCAGTCAGCAGCCCTCACTGGGCCTTCATCAGAGCTGTGCGACTCGGCCAGGGCACGGGCACGCTCAATGCTGACACTTCCTCATGGCTTGCTGTCCAGAGCATCATCCCGTAGAAGCTTCTGAGCTTCCCTGGTGGCTTAGACAGTAAAGCGTCTGCCTACAATGCGGGAGACCCAGGTTCGATCCCTGGGTCAGGAAGATCCCCTGGAGAAGGAAATGGTAACCCACTTCACTACTCTTGCCTGAAAAATTCCATGGACATAGGAGCCTGGTGGGCTATAGTCCCCGGGGTCGCAGAGTCGGACACGACTGAGTGACGTCACGTTCACCCACACTCACGCTGAGATCCTATTGGAAACGGACAGTCTCGGGCTCACCCTCAGCCCAGGACTCGGGGGCTGTCTTTTCACAAGATCCTGAAGTGATGTATGTGTGCTGTGTACATAGCAGAGTTTGAGCAGCTCTGGTTTCTGCCTACTCTGCTGTCTGTACATTCCTCTCCCCCAGCCCTTATCTGAGATAAAGAAAGAAGAGAGAGAGAAGGGAGGTGAGAGAGAGGGGAAGGAGAGAAAAAAGGAAGGAAAGGAGGGGCGGGAGGGAGGAGAGCGAGTGGTTGGGAGGGACGAATAGAGAGAGGGGACATGAAGGAAGGGGGAGAGAGGCTTAGAATAATTTGTTGTTGCTCCGTCACTAATTTGTGTCCAACTCTTTGTGACCCCAGGGACCGCAGCACGCCAGGCCTCCCTATCCATCACCAACCCCTGGAGCTGGCTCAAACTCATCTCCATTGAGTCAGTGATGCCACCCAACCATCTCACCCTCTGTCATCCCCTTCTCCTCCCGCCTTCAATCTTTCCCAGCATCAGGGTCTTTTCAAATGAGTTGGCTCTTCACATCAGGTAGTCAACGTAGTGGAGTTTCAGCTTCAACATCAGTCCTTCCCACGAATATTCAGGGTTGATTTCCTTTAGGAGAGACTGGTTTAGTCTCCTTGCAGTCCAAGGGACTCTCAAGCATCTTAACCAGAAAGCGAAGTGAAGTCGCTCAGTCGTGTCTGACTCTTTGCGACCCCATGGACTGTAGCCTACCAGGCTCCTCAGTCCATGGAATTTTCCAGGCAAGAGTATTAGAGTGGGTTGCAATTTCCTTCTCCAGGGGGTCTTTCCAACCCAGGGACTGAACCCAGGTCTCCCACGTTGCAGGCTGATGCTTTTCCATCTGAGCCACCAGGGAAGAGTCTTAACCAGAACTACGGTTCAAAAGCATCAATTCTTCGTCACTCAGTCTTCTTTATGGCTCAACACTCATGTTCGTTGGGTTTCCCTGTGGCTCAGCTGGTAAAGAATCCGCCCATAATGCGGGAGACCTGAGTTCCTGGTTGGGAAGATCCCCTGGAGAAGGGAAAGGCTACCCACCCCAGTATTCTGGCCTGGAGAGTTCCATGGACTACAGTCCATTGGCTCGCAAAGAGTGGGACACCACTGAGCGACCTTCACCTCTCACATTCATACATGACTAACTACTGGAAAAAACCATGGCTTTGACTCCAGGGGCCCTTGAATCAGTGACATCATTAGAGCTGGCCTCTTAATATCAGCCCAGCTGCAGGGCACACCTTTATTTTCCCTCATATGAGCTTTGTTGGTACTGAGTAGGACCAGACGGTGAGGATTTTAAGAATGCGGAAATCAAAGACCTCTTGTGTTTGCTTTCCACTCCTAACAAGGGAGGCCTTGGTCCCCATTCCTGTAAGAGATATTAAACCACGTGGATTATGGCTGATTCATCACACAGCCATTTGGAGCAGGAAGTACATTAAACCCAGAGCTTGTCTGCACGTAGCTGATTGAAACCTTCAATTAATTGGATTAGCTTCCACCTTTAAGAGAAAAGCAAATACTGAGAAAACAAAGCGGCACCTGGGATTAATCTTTCCTTCTCTCTGCACAGGCAGGCACCACCCGCTCCGGTCATCCTCTGAGACGGGTGGTTGGGAGGAGTTGGCAATAAAGCAGGGTTGGCATCCCAGCACCACCCTACACAGGCTGCATCAGTCTGGCGAGTTAGCTCAGCTCCCTGAGGCTCCCTGGGCCTGTGCTTTGGGGATTAAAAATTTTTTAAACCTATTCAGTGGGGTCATTGTCCAGGGGATTAGGAGCTTGTGGGACTGCTTACCTATAAGCTTCTCAATAGGAATAGGTTCTCTGTCTTTTTTAAAATGTGTGTGTGTGTGGTTGAGTCACATTTGATTCTTTGTGACCCCATGGACTGCAGCCTGCCAGGCTCCTCTGTCCATGGGATTTCCCAGGTAAGAAGACAGCCGGTGGGAATTTGTGGTGCGACTCAGGGAGCCCAAACTGGGGCTCTGTGACAACCTAGAGGGGTGGGATGGGGTGGGAGGTGGGAGGGAGGTTCAAGAGGGAAGGGACATATGTACACCTGTGGCTGATTTCATGTTGCTGTATGGCAGAAACCAGCACAATATTGTAAAGCAATTATCCTCCAATAAAAAATTTAAAACAAAAAAAGAATACTGGAATAAACTGCCATTTCCTCTTCCATGGGATCTTCCCGACCCAGGGATCATTGAACCTGAGTCTTCCTCATTGCAGGCAGATTCTTCATTGCTGAGCCATATATATATGCTTCCCAGGTGGTGCTAGTGGTAAAGAACTCGCCTGCCAATGCAGGAGATACAAGAGACACGGGTTCGATCCCTGGGTCAGGAAGATCCCCTAGAGGAGGGCATGGCAACCCACTCTAGTATTCTGGTCTGGAGAATCCCATGGACAGAGGAGCCTGGCAGACTACAGCCCATAGGGTCACAAAGAGTCACATGACTAAAGCGACTTAGCAGGCACAAATATATATACATATATACACAAAAAATTAGAAACAGTGTACCTCAACTACATGTGTAAAACAAGCCGTGTTTCAAATTTAAGCTGAACAGCCAAACCCTGAAAACTCAGTTCAGTTCAGTTCAGTTGCTCAGCCGTGTTCGACTCTTTGCGACCCCACGGACTGCAGCACGCCAGGCCTCCCTGTCCATCACCAACTCCCGGAGTTCACCCAAACTCATGTCCGTTGAGTTGGTGATGCCATCCAACCATCTCATCCTCCGTCGTCCCCTTCTCCTCCTGCCCTCAATCTTTCCCAGCATCAGGGCTTTTTCATGAAGATCACCTCACTAATATTTGCTGTTATTGAAAGCACTGTACATGCTGTCAATATTTTAAAAGTGGATATCTGTTTTTCACACCCTTCATCCCCTCCCGGCCAGGACCGGGTTCTCTGCCTTCATCCCTGCAGAGGGGAGCCCTGGGTTGGGCCCGCGGCCTCAGAGTCCTGCACGAAGCTAGGAAAGCTTTGATTAGGACCTGTTTGACTGTGGTCTGGCTAACATCAGCAGAGCCGGGTGCTTCCCACTGTGGGGAATCCCAGTCAAGGTCTCCCGTGTTTTGAAGCAACAAGACAAAAGGAGCCTGCAGACAGGAGGGGGAGCCTTGCATGGAAAGCAGAGATGAGATGCGCTGGGTCTCTTTTACGAAGCACCCGTGCCATCTGCTGGCCGAGGGTGGGATTGGCGTGAGTCCCCTGGTGGGTTTCAGTTCAGTTCCATTCAGTCGCTCAGCTCAGTCGTGTCCGACTCTTTGCGACCCCATGGACTGCAGCACACCAGGCCTCCCTGTCCATCACCAACTCCCAGAGTTTACTCAAACTCATGTCCATTGAGTCGGTGATGCCATCCAACCATCTCATCCTCTCGTCCCCTTTTCTTCCTCTCTTCAATCTTTCCCAGCATCAGAGGCTTTTCAAATGAGTCAGTTCTTCATATAAGGTGGCCAAAGTATTGGAGCTTCAGCTTCAGCATGAGTCTTTCCAGTGAACACTCAGGACTGATGTCCTTTAGGATGGACTGGTTGGATCTCCTTGCAGTCCAAGGGACTCTCAAGAGTCTTCTGCGTTTGGTAAGTCCTTGGGCTTCCCTGGTGGCTCAGAGGTTAAAGCATCTGCCTGGAATGCAGGAGACCCGGCTTTGATCCCTGGGTCAGGGAGATCCCCTGGAGAAGGTAATGGCAACCTACTCCAGTACTCTTGCCTGGAGAATCCCATGGATGGAGAAGGAAATGGCAACCCACATCAGTACTCTTGCTTGGAGAATCCCATGGAGGGAGGAGCCTGGTAGGCTACAGTCCATGGGGTTGCAGAGTCAGACAGGACTGAGTGACTTCACTTTCACTTTCACTTTTCATTCCCTCAGCTTTGGTTTCTAATTAGAACCCCAGGGCTTTTTCCCAGAGACTCGTTCTTAATTATTTCTTAGGAAGAATCTTGCATATCTTTATTCTCCTCTCTTCCATCCTAACATTTCTTTTGCTCTCATTTCACTGGACTTTTGACCGGAATCTCCAAGCTGCCATCCTAGTTCCTAAATTTATACATCAGTCCAAACCTTCAAAGAAGGAATTCGCTAAGAGGATTAGGTTTATCCTCTCAACACAGAGAGCCTTCCTGCTTATGTCTTAGCAGAGGCATCGCAGTTCCCATCCCAGGCTCTGCCGCTGGACTGCCAGCGTCAGGCAGCGTTAGACCCCCATCCCAGCTCAGCCCTCTGTCCTGTGACCTTGGGCCACTTACTGACCCTCTCAGTGCCTCTGACCCTTGTGTGGAACATGAGGCGCGTTGCAGAAACCACCTGGAATGCCTGTTCCAGCATTAAGTGAGTTAATACCCGAAGCACTACTTTAGGACTGATGGTAAGGAGTTGGGCGTTTGCCAACCTTGATTTCAGGGCTATTCATGCAGTATTTACCACACTGGGATATGAGTTCACCACTGGGCCAGTGTTTCTGCAGTGCGTGTGTGCAAGCAGATCGTGTCTGGGCCAGACGCCGTTAGCATGCAGACACAGGGATTCCCATGCAGGTGTGCCCACCTGAGCCCCAGGCAGTGACTGCTCCATCATCAGCCTCCCCGCCCCCGCCCCGCCCCCCACATCTGTGTAGAGTGCACACCAGGCCCCAAGGAAAAGCTCTGCTCAGGGCAGCTTCCTTCTCCATCTCTTCTGCTAACTGGTTTTGGAATGAACAAATGCCAGACCGACTCGATACTGAGTTAAAACAGCAGGACACCTCAGAGCCCTTTAGAGTCTGAGTCTGCCTTTTGTGTTCTTCATTCAGAACACACACAAGGGGGCTTCCCTGACAGGTCAGTGGTTAGGATTCCCCCACTTACCCTGCACGTGGGCAAAGATTTGATCCCTAGTCTGGGAACTAAGATCCCACATGCCACATGGCCAAAATAAGTAAGCAAAATACATTTTAAAATAAATTTTTTAAAAATAGAACACGTGAACACATGTTCCCTCTTAGATCTGAACATTATCTGGAAAGTAGGTGAAATAATAAATGAGTCTCTCAGGACACAAATAGGTAAAAACAGATTATTGGTGAGAATGGCAGGGCTTCTGGATTGGAATTTAATGATGCTTTTCTACAAAGGGATGCTCTTTCCCTGGCACATGAACCACCAAACACATCTTTAAACTTCAGGACATCAGACGGAGAGGAGGAAACAGCAAAGCCTCCCTTCCCGGGTGTGTGTCAGCCAGTCAGTCAGTTCGGTCGCTCAGCCGTGTCCATCACTGAGTTACAAACACCTCGCTGTTTGTGAAGGAGGAGTTGCAAGCAGTTACAGTGGGGGCGGGGAGGGGAGTGTGTCTGCGTTCTTACCAAAGGTTCACAGAGGGAAAGACCTCTCTGTCCTCATTCGAGAACAGGACTGCAGCCCCCACCCCGCACCCCTGGCCCGGCTGGCTCTTCCCTTGGCAGCTGACCCGTCACCCTGAGATGCTGTGGAACACAGGGGTGATTGAAGGGGCTCAGAGGCTCCCAAGAGGACCATGCTCGGCTTTTGAAACTCAGAGCCAGGCCAGAGTCTGCAGGAGGCCCCAGGGGAGGTTGACTCTGATGTTCCCTCACCCGAGGGTCTTCAGTAGCTCTACTGACCCAAACCTTCCAATGCTGGCTCTGCTCTGGGGGACCGACTCCAGTATTCTCCCCATCAGGAGACACTGATGAGCTGAGCTCTGAGTGTGCAGCCCACAGAACACACACACACACACGTGAGGACTTTTCAAAGAAGTATGTGCTGACGTGATTCAATCTCGAGATCTCTCCCCAAGTCCTTCCCAGGCTCGCAGGGGAAAACCGGCTTGAGGCACGATGGAGGTGACCTCACAGCTGACCTCTAACTTCTCTGGAGACGAGTGAGGCTTGAGGAGCGCCGGGGTGGAAGCGCAGAAGGCGAACCCCGGGGCAGAACGTGGGTCTCGCGTTCCTGGTCACCGAGCGCCACCTCGTGGACGCACGGGAGACTTTTGCTGACCCGCCCAGCCTGCCCGGCCAGAGGCCCTCTTGGCCCCGGGTTCCCGAGGCGTGGTCACCGCACCGCGTGTTCCAGAAACACTTCTAACACTGGGTCTCCTTTGGGGTCCCCTCCAGTCAAGAGGGGAGCGACTGCAAACTTCTCCACATCACCATGAACAGAAAAGAAGGCTCAAAGGGATTGGAGCTCTGAGAGGGTAGCGTGCAGAGCGCACACATGCAAAGACACACAGAGACACACAGACAGACAGGGACACACGTAGAGACGCATGCAGACACACAGACACACACGTAGATACACAAATACATACAGAGATACACACAGACACACA